>NC_038253.2:14505133-14519629 GCF_000004515.6 Glycine max | reverse complement strand
AATATATTTTTTTTTTTTATATATATCCACACTATCTCTCTCTATATATATATATATATATATATATATATATATATATATATATATATATATTGTTAATACATCAGAGTATACACTTATTAAAAAAATTAAAATCAATTTCAACCTTGTAGTGAAAAAAAATCAATTATTCCAAAGTCATTATTTAATACTCACTTTTTATATCTTCATTAACTTCTAACTTCTAATAAATTAAAGGATAAATTGTAATAGTGATCATGTTTCATTATTTATGTACAATTTTAGTTCTCTATTTCCCACCATAATTTTGTTATCCTATTTTAAAAAATTCATAAGTTTGGTCTCACGTTCTCATTTTTTTATATGTTTATTTTGTTTTATTTTTTACATTTGAATTAATTAAATTATTTGTTAATAATATCTTAAATGAATATATGAGGTCTATGATTCAATTAGATTAAAATAAAAGAAATAAAACATATGTAAAGTTGAGGATTGAATTAAAATAAAGAAT
This sequence comes from Glycine max, assembly GCF_000004515.6. Classification (NCBI taxonomy): domain Eukaryota; kingdom Viridiplantae; phylum Streptophyta; class Magnoliopsida; order Fabales; family Fabaceae; genus Glycine; species Glycine max. Next base: position 14,519,115 of record NC_038253.2, on the reverse strand, counting down.
TTTTTTTAAATAGGAATTTGAAATTGTGGGGTAACAAATAAGAAATCGAAATCACGGGTTAAGAATTAAGAGATCATCAAAATTATAATTTAACTTGAAAAGTAATATTTTTAATGTGTGAAAAATTAACTAAGTAAATTAATACTTGAAATAAGAATAAAATACGTAAAGTGAATTTTTTAATGATGTAATAAAGACTTTAGATGTTATCCCTTAAACAACTCTTCAGTCGGATGTCCGTCAAGAAAGGGAAACACAAAAAGTAGGAGTCAGTGCATTGCTGAAAATACCAACTATAGTTTATGGCACTAATTTTAGAAATGAAGATTAAAGCATTGTTTGGATAAAATTATTAATAAATATTTATTGAGAAAAGATAAACGAATAATTTTTTTCTCACCATTAAAATAACTTACAAAAAAATAATTCATTTGACCTTTTTATTTTCTTCTTTCATAAATACTTATTGAGAATTTTATCTAAACAAATTTTAAAAACCAAAACAAAAAAGGTATTGTGGTGTTCTACATGAATAGGACCAGCATTTTTCAAAAGATATTTGCTAACCAAAACATCAAATGAGGGACACAAATTCCATGTTCCACTCACATTCACATAAACCAATCCATATAAATGTATCTCAAAGGATAATAATAAAAAAAAGTTTATCATCCAAATGCCATTTTCTTCTAAAGATTATTAATGCAAATCAGGAGGAGCCCATTAATGAGTTCGCGAGAAAGTCAGCGAACAAACAGAGAAAGGCCCATTAAATATGATTTCCCACGTGATCACAGAAGGTCTTGGAGTTTAAAACAGCAATCCAAGAAACAAATGGACCCATTGATTGCAAAACCGAAAACATGGGAAGGCACGAAGGTGTGGATCTTGTCATCCTTCTATTTTTTATTTTTTTAAATTTATCCATTTCCAGTTCTCTCTAGATATGTCTCTCCCTCTTTCTTATTTGCACTGCACTTAGATGGCATGACTTGAATAAATCAGAGTGACAGCTAGCTAGATGTGAATTTATTTATTTAATTATGTGTTGGAAAATTATTGAAATACCATTGGACATGTGTTGTGAAATTATTCTAATTTAACCAGAAGTATTGAGTCCAAGTATCAGCCATCCAAATGTATGAAATACTCAAGCAAAAAATTTATCGACCCGAATAATTTATCCGGTTTAAACAAGATTATTTTAAGAAAAAAAATAACTATTGAAACCAATATTTAAACAGCCCTCCCTTTTGGCAATTTCCACCCTACTTTAGATGGAGATTTCTTACCATAGAAAGTAGATCTAAGAAACATAAACATGGATTGAAGTGAAACACATTAGATTCACAAATAATCATAAAAATAAAACGTGAAAGACGATAGAGAATAAAGAGGACTCATAAAATTTGGTTTAACACCTTAAAACAAATATGATAGATAATATTTTTTGTAATTTATAAGAATCGAAGACAAGCACGAACACTCAAGAAGGTAAAATGTGAGATCTATTAACAATTTTTTGTTTTATAGCCACTATAAATTTTAATCATACAGTGTTTGAATTAGGCTGTAAAATATTAGTTGACAAAATAAATATTGTAAGTGGGGATTTGACAAAATTGAGAAATATTGCTTCTAAGTATAAAAAAATTTAGTTACTCATTTATCTTATAAAATAAGATTTGTTAAGAAGCAAACTTAATGGAGTTGCTCATGAGTTAATAAGAGTGACTCTATTGTTTCCTATCATGTATGCTATTAATCATGTAAAATTTCTTATATTGAACATTTGATTCATAATGAAATGAGATAAATAGTATTCAATAAAAAAAAAAATCAAAGATAAGTACTTGAAGTTTACAATAATTCAAACATCTTGTCCAATCAATTAAATTAGATCTTTTTGATAGTATGATAGGTGATTTGATTAGAAGGAGAAAGATAAAAAATAATGATTTATTAAAATATCTGATATATAGAAGTATTGATATATCATTACACAATCCTTTCAAATTTCATATCATAATAGTTATTAATTTGTAGATAATATAAACCTTCTTATATCTCTCGCACATTAACAAGTTAAAATAATCAAATACAAACAAATAAACGTAAATCTAAAGTGTTAAGGTGACCTTATAAAAAGGGTTAAGGTATTTTTTGTTAAATAAGTTGCTCCAGCTAAAAACTTAAGACTCTTTGAGAAAAATGTTTTCTGTTTTCATTTTTTTTAAATAATTTTTATTTTCCAAATTTAAAATTTTAAAAAACATGTAAATATTTTCTATTTCATTTTCTATTTTAAGGAAATAATAATAAAATATTATATTTGTAATAGACATGGAGTTTCCTCCTCCTTGTGCCGTGTCCTTCTTTCTCTATTGATGGACAAGTGGGATATTTATAAAGATATTTTGACACTTAAGTCAACAAAATATTCTATAATTCATCTTTCAAGTTTTTAGATACAAAATTATTTATTAAATTATTATATTTGTATTTGTTTAACACATCATTAAATTATTTGACGTGAATGGTCATATTAAGATTTAAGATACAACTTATTTAGTTTCTATAATTATAAATTTTTATTTTTTAGTCCATATACTATATATGAACTAAAAAGATAAATAATTATAGAAATTAAAGTTTTAATTCATATACTTAAAAATTATTTCTTTTAATTTTATACATATTATTTTTAATTTCTTTTAGTTCATATGACTGTAAATGGTTGGGGGTTAAAAAAGATTAAAATGATATATATATATAACTGAAATAGATGATTTTAAATAGAGTCTGAAAGATAAAATTTGTACAATTGTGGAGATAAAAAAATGGCAAAGAAATACTAAAAGGCAAAAGAAAAAAAAAAGCAAATATTCTAACAAATAAACATAGACCTATGACATCTACTACTCTAGTTTAAATAAACAAACACACTTTCACACAGTTATAGGTAATGAATGAAAGCAAGACGTGTAATATCTAAAGTCCAAATAGGTTTCTAAAGTGTAAACTTAAAGTAAAAACTATTCACACACACAAACACACAAAAAAAAAAAAATAGCACAAACTTAGCTTAAAAATTAAAGACAAGTCAAAATAGAATTTAAGTTAGATTGGAAGAAGGGTGTTAAGATAACAGGACTCGTATTAAATGGTTAGAAACAAATAAAAGAGTGAAAATAAAGAGGACAATTTTGAGTTCGAAATATCAAAATATTTTTAGGTAAATAAGTTAATTACTAAAATTAAAAATTTACTTACTTGATTTCTCTCACATAGACAAAACTATATATATCACATATAATTGACTCCTTTTAATTAAATTAAAAGAAGAAAAAATTACCATGTTTTGTTCATTTTAATTAAGCGCGAGTCATTATTTATTTGAGAGGTGATATTCTTTTAAAAATCAAGCAATCCACATTTTAAAATTCAAACCAAGTCTAGAAAAAACTGAGAGGGGGCTCTTGTGTCTTGTGTTTCTTTCAACTAGAGGACAGGTATATCTTATATGATAATTTACTTTAGAATAAATGATCATGTTTCCTTAAAAAAATGATTGTTTAATTATTGTGGGGAAGATGGTTTTGTCAACATCAATACGATGAGTAAAAGAGTCTAGTTTATTAACATTATAGCTGGCAAAATTGATACAATTTGTCCTTCATTTTTGTACATAATGGATACATTTTTTACCGTTATATTACTACATTCTCATGAGAACATTTTATTTCCAAAACACATATAATCTATTAAAGATGTGTAGACTTAATCTCTCCTTATCCTTATTGAGAAATCATTGAAATAAAGTTGTTATCAGCAGCTGCTTTTCTCATAATTGGCCAAAACAATAATGAGTATTGACTACTAGACTTTTCTTTTTGTTAGCGATGTAGATGGATGAGCATGACGACTGGGTCAAAGCTATACGAGCCTCTATACTTACGACTCTTATTTTTCTTTTTTCTGAAAAAAAGAAGAAAGAAAGAAAACACATATACTTATTTCTATTTGAATTTATATTTTCTCATCTCAATCTAAATTATTATTTGAAGGGCCATGTAAAAAGGTTTTAACAACTGAAGCTAAATTTATTTTTAATTAAGTCTAATATAATTTTAATTTTTTTTTCTTTAAATTTTATGGGTTATAAAACTATTTATTAAATTTTTATGTTTAAATATATAATATTTTCAATAGAAAAAGTGACTAACCCATTTAATACATTTTAACATATATTTGATTACTTGCTTTGTTCTAAAACAAAAACATGTAATTGATCTTCAATATAAGTTTTAAGTAATTTTAATTCGAAAAACTTTCTTTCGTAGGGATAATTATTCAATTGTGAATAATAATATTCTGAGTAATTATTTTCTGGGGCTAATCAATCTATCCTTCGAGTAATGCATCTATTGTTTTTAGTTTTTTCTTTCAATATCTTCAAACATAAAAATAAATCAAAACCATGCACATCATATATATATATATATATATATATATATATATATATATATATATATATATATATATATAATTGGTAGATCACTTTAAGTCTTCAAACCTCAAATACCTTCATGATGCACTTGATTAATTCAAAATGATCACTTTAAATTTTCAAATAATTAAGATTATAATACAAAAATACTAGCATCAATAGTAGGAGAAAAATAAAATAATAATAATAATAAAAAATTAGAAGAACAGGGAAAGGTACAAGAATGAATTAAAAAAGGCAAGAGTGCGAAGATAATTATAATATGAGATACTTAAAGTTTTCGAATAAATAGTTATACAATTATTAATTAATAAAGCTATTAATGTATGGAATTTATTTTAGATAATAAAACAAATATTTAAATATAAAATTAATAACTAAGAGTAATTATTATACTGATGATAAATTTATAATTCTAAAATAACAGAAATCAACAATTTTTAATTGAAATTTATTATTAATAGAAAATATATTTCTAAAATTAATGAGTTAAATTTATTAGAAAAATATTTTTTTAAGACCTATAGCCTTATGTAATTGCCTCATTTGTCTAAGGATCTTCAGTCCATTTTATTTTTATATTTGAACTTGTCTCAATCGACAAATTTACATAAAAAAGGAAAAAAAAATATAATTTTTCATCTAACTCATATTCAAATTAAATTTGTATGTATTTAGTGTGAGAATCTGTGTTTTATTCTTACCGTGTATAAAATTTTCTTAAGTCAATGAAAGACATGTATTGCGAGCAGAATTTGTAACGACCCGTCCCGTTACTATGATATCACTAATTCTAAAATGCGTAATTTCAATTTTTAAATATTTTAATTTTTACATGTATCTAAATAATTCCCAAATAAAAAAGAATCATGGAACCACTACGGAGGAGTTGATAACAAAACACCACTCTCTTCCAAAATAATCCCAAAATCATCACGTCGACTTTGCGGCTCCCACAAAAAGAATCTCCCTTCACGTCATCTACTGAGTTCTTCATCTACTCCCACAAATGAAGATTCGCGATCATAACAGGTACCAATCACGTGATACAAAATTACATGAGTGAGTTTATTATAAAAGAAACCAACAATCATCAAATGACCATAATTGGCAAGAGAAACAATAACAAGTATCATGATCATACATAATTATCTATCAATTCGACATACACTTAACAATTATTCATCAACTTTTCCATAATTTCAATCAATCATGCTCAATATGATGCATGCACCTGACTTCAACTCTCAAATATAATGTGATACCATTCGTCAGAAAATAGCCTGAGCGTGTCCACACGACACTCACACTCAGGAAAACTAGGCAACAAGTGTTGAGGTCACCCTATCATGCACAGGCAACTCCCCCCCCCCCCCATGGTGATCAGCCTGAGTCACAAGGGAGTTTCAAACTGAGTGACATGCCCTCAAATACAAGTATTTTCCCTCATGAAAAACTACAAGTACTTACTGACAAAGTTTATACTATTTTCATGTGGTATGAAGTATGACACATGGGCACCATCAATGTACTAATTGTGGATAATTAAAGATTCTAAGTCATCCTTTCACTCTAGAGATGCTTGAACTTTTTAACCACTCTATTTCTCCCACCAGGGATATCTGTGAATGTATGTATATATGATTTTGATGATGTCAAAAGAAGAATCAAACAAGGCTCATTTTGCTTCAAGATTAATATAAGATTGTTTCAACAAACAAAGCCTTGATTCAAGATTTCTTCAAGATTAAGCCTTGCCTCACAATGAAAGGTTTCAAGTCATTCAAGGCACATGTAATCGATTACCAAAGAGGATTTTCAAGGAATATCTTCAATAGTCACATCTTATCATTTGAATTTTGAATGGCCATCAAAGGCCTATATATATGTGTGACTTGGGACAAAATTGAAGAGAGAGTTTTGCTTGACAAAAATGTCTTATCCTCTCAAAAGGCAATGAGAGAGATTCCAAAAGAACTTCGTTGTGAAATGCTCTCTCAAAAGAAATCATTGACCAAACACTTGCAAAATCTATAAGGATTCTTACATGATCTTCATTGTAATATTCTTCTCTTGAAGAGAGAATTCTTCTTCCATTCTTCTTATTCAATGAGATTGGTTAAGAGATTGTAAGTCTCTTGTTGTAAAGCATCTGAACACAAGGGATGGGTAATCCCTGTGTGGTTCAGACTTTGTAAAGGAATTTACAAAGATAGTGGAAATCTCAAGTGGGTTGCTTGAGTACTGGACGTAGGCACGGGAAGTGGTTGAACCAGTATAAAATTGTGTTTGCATTCTCTCTTCCCTTATCTTATTTATTTTGTTGCAATCAATTGTGTCTTGTATGTTTAAAGAACATTGTTAAATTGATTGTTGTTGCTTCTTCTGCATTCTAAGCCTATCCCTCTTAAGATTATTGAGGCCACAAGGTCCAACAATATCCAACTTGGTCACTACACCCCCATGTACATACATAATATACATCATCACAATGACATTTTCAACATCAACAACATCTCATCTCAATGTCATTATCAACATCAACATCATCTCATCTTATTATCATTTTCAACGTCAATATCATCTCATCTCAATGACATTATCAACATCAACATCTTCTCATCTCAATAACATTATCAACAATAACAACATCATCTCATTTCTATTTAGCATTAATAACATCATTCTCATATCAATATTATCATCAATAATAACATCATTCTCTATCAATATTGTTATCAATAACAACATCACCTCATATCAACATTATTGTCGATAACAACATCATCAATAATCACATCCCACACATACATACATATAAATTTCATGCTTGAGACTCACACTTCCGAGGTCTTCAAACAACATAGGTCTAATAAAATGATAATATCATTTATTAATAGCAGATGTATCGCATTTCATTAATCGAAAACATTATTTTTCTTGAAAACTAGCATGCCCAGGGGACAAACATACATTCTCATAAGTGGGTTCCCTGACCCCAATAATGGTATCAAAGCCATAAATTATAATAAACTCTCCTCACTTATAGTGAGCTCTCCATCAGCTCCTCTCTGGGTCGCTTAGAGGCCTCTCTCGTTCATGTCCGTCGGTTCAAACATAGAGTTATATATACCAAATTGAAGGGAATTTAATATAGATTTCAAAAATAAAGTTAATAATAATATTCGAGGTCAATTACCCCTGTCAAAACAAAAGGGGCTAAAGGGTGTTTCAAGTTCTACAACAAAGAGATGTTATTTTGAAATTCCGATCACGCCAATGTAACTGGGATTCAACAAAGGTCACGAAAACAACATCAATTTTATAAAAATGTAACTTTTATAACATTTCATTTTCAAGGGTTTTTCAAGGAGGTGTAAAAATATCCTATTACGGTGCCCATAACACAAGAGATACAAAAGGAAGTTCAAACTAACTAGAAGAAAGACATAGAAGTCAAGATTACCTTAGAGAAACTATGAAAGAAAGGATTGAGAGCTTGATCTCCATAGAATCCTTAATGTGCATTATGAGGATTTTGCTCTGATTAAGTGTTCCTCTCCGTGCGGTGGTTTGGCGGCAAGCAACGGTGGCTTGTAGTTGCAACCGATGGTCATGGGTGGTGGAAGAGGAGTTTCTAGGGTTTTGTGGCGGAGTTTTGAAAGAGAGGCATGAAATCATATTTTTCACGCTGAAAAACATATTTATAATCTGCAGATCTCTCTTAACGTTCATCTCGCTAAGTAGAAATCCATTTTTGGTGTTGAACATGGCCTCTCACGCTAAGCGAGTTTCCTCTCGGGTTAGGATTTACACTAAGCACGCATGTCTCGCTAAGCAAGTTGTCCAAAAATGTTATCTAGATAATCCCAACGGTAAAAACATGCATATGTGAGATATAAACCTAAAGTCCAAATTTGAAGATGATCCAACGATTAACGAATATGAGATCGTGATTTTACTGGAACATGTTTGCATAAGACTTGAAATCTCATAATTTCAACCTAGGTCAATAAAACTCCACATAACTCAACATCCATACAAGAAATCATGCATAGATAATCTACAAAACACCTCAACTCATTCAAATCAATCAAATAATCAAATAACATAATAATCACATTAAACATTAATTTTAAGTTATCAAAATTTTGGGGTGTTACATAATTTATCTTTGATCCGGTGGGTTAAGGGGCACTCGTGTCTCTAACCCAAGACCAAAAAAAAATTAAATTTGTATTTACTTGAATCCATTTTTTCTTGTGAAAAATTATTATTACTATTGAGAATAAAAATATGATATTATGAATTTATTGTAATAATGTAGTTTATACATATATAAATATATAATATCTTATTTAGAGAAAATTGAATATCCTCTATTTATGTGTAATTAACTCAATAAGCTTATATATACTATTATTGATCAGTTGTGTATTCAAACACACTTTCAACACAATATGTCTCTAATTTTCTTTTCATAACATGGTATCCATAGTCTTGAGAATTTTTTTAGTGAATGATGTACTTCATCGATTCATCGCTTTATGCACCACTTTTCTGTTATGGTCAGTTGGCTTCGCAGATCCCTAAACAAACCCCTTGAGTTTGGTTTGGTTGATTTCATATTATTGTCCATCAATTTGGTATGATTCACAGTGAAATTGATAACTTTATCTTCAATCATAATTCATCTCAAGGATGCATCAATCTCATTGTCTATGTGGATGACACTGTCATCACATGCAGTGATCAACATGGCATTATCAACTTGAAACAATATCTCTCACGCCAATTCCAGGGTGATGACCTTGGTAAGCTGGAATATTTTCTAGGTATCGAAGTTGCTGAATCCAATGGATACTCATATGTTTCTTAGTATCAAACTACCACCCAATTAGAGGGAGCCTTTGTTGGATCTTAGGAGATACAAGAGGTTGGTTGGAAAGTTAAGCTATCCCATAATCACTCGCCCAGATATTGCCTGCATATGCAATAATTGTAGTAAGTCAGTTCCTAAACTGTCCATGCCAAGATCATTGGGATGCAATTCTTTAGATCCTGAAATATATTAAAAATGCTCTAGGAAAAGGCCTTGTTTATGAAAATAGTGGACATGCTCGGGTAGTTGACTACTCAGATGTTAATTGGACTGGCTCACCTAATGATAAGCGATCCACATTTGGTATTGTTTATGCTAATTAGATGAAATTTAGTGTCTTGGAGAATTAAAAAGAAAATTGGTGTAGCAAGATTAAGTGTTAAATCACAATATAAGGCCATGCCTTTAGTAACTTGTGAGCTTATTGGCTGAAACAACTTTTTAGAGAGCTCAAGTTCGAAGAAACTATGTAGATGACACTCATACATGACAATCAAGAAATTCTACATATTTCCTTTAATCAAGTCTTTCATGAAAGGACCAAATATATTGAGTTGATTTCCATTTCATTAGAGAGATCAAAGATCGAGTCAAGGGACATTACCACAAGTTTTGTCAACTTTAGTGACTAGTTGACATATATCTTTACTAAGTCTCTAAGGGGATCAAGGATTGATTATATTTGTAACAAGCTGGACACATATGACTTATATGCTTCCGCTTGAGAAGGAGTATTAAGAATCAAAATAAGATATTACGAATTTATTGTAATAAATGTAGCTTATAGGCATATAATCTCTAACTTAGAAGGAACTGAATATTCTTTATTTATTTGTAATTAATTCAATAAGACTATATAAACTCTCATTAGTTGTGTATTAAGGCACACAGTTTTAGCACAATATGCCTTTGATTTTCTTATTTAATAGTTAGTATAACTTTTTTAAGGAAATAGTAGTATAACTTTTTTTTAAAACTACTACTTCCTTAAAAAAGAGTTTGAATACTTTGGTATTAGCACAATGTGTCTCTAATTATTTTTATTTTTTACCAATAACAGTTAACAAGTGATAACAGCTTATGTCCCTTAACCAAGTGGTGTAGGGTGATCTAGGGTTCAAATCTTAATTAACTCTTGGGTATGAAATAAATCGTGTAGAAAGGATAATACTCACCTTATGTGCATTCATAGTCCCTGAAAAAATAATCATCGCTTCATTTCGTACCAATATCATGATAAAAAAAATATAACTTTTTTTTTTTTGAGAAAAAGTTAGTAGTGTAACTTATAATTTACTCTTTTAGCACAATATACTTCAAGCATTAATACAGGTTTATTTATTAAGACTCTCATGCCACATACCCATGATATAAAATATTACAATATTTAAAACTATAATCATTCACATTTTTCTTACTTAAAAAGTTAGTAGTATAACTTATAATTTACTCTTTTAGCACAATATACTTCAAGCATTAATACAGGTTTATTTATTAAGACTTGGGATGTGTTCTTTTTTATGGTTTTACATTCATTAATTCTTTTCTTAACAAACAATTTTTTCTGTATAAAAAAATCATGATATTTTTTCTTAAAATTAATCAAATAACAAAAAAACTAAAATTATGTGATTTAAATTTTTTTAATTAAGGTAAATATATTTTTATTTTAATTCTTATAAATATTTTATTTGGTTTCAATTCAATATTTTTCAATGTGTATTTTTAGTCCGTCTTGTTAATTAATGATATAGTTTACTAAGTAATCATATTTTAAATAAAATGTCACATAAGCTATAAATTTATTTTAAGTATATTTTTATTTATGTAAATATATTACTTTTTAGTTTTGTCTCTTTAATAAATATTTTTATTTTTATTTAGTTTTGATGTAACATAAGGAGAAACATGTGTTTCTAGTCTATATAATTAATAATTGTTGATCAAGTGATATATTGACAACTAGAATGCAACATCCTCGCTAGCATGCCTTTAGAACATTCAACATTAGTAACAGCATCCTCAATTATTCCAAGTCCCACTATCATGCAAATCTTTTGTCTCTTTCATTCACCATTTCTTCTTTGTTCACCACAAGAAATTATAATTATATGGTCCAGCTAGAATTATATGTCTCAACCAATATTTTCTATACAACAAATAGTTAAGTTTTTTAATTATGAGAAAAAAATAGTAACTAAGATTTTCTCAATAACTATACTAAATGTAAAATTAATATCATTAAATCTTTTTATGTAAAATGTTTTGAAATTTTGATTTTTTGGGGTATTATCAAGCCGTCATATGATATCTCAAACATTCTCCAAAACAAAATCTTTATAATAAACCTAACAGAAAATATATCTAAAATTTTATAACTAAAATAAAAACCCAACATAAATAACAACTACGATACCTAATTCAGCCAAAAAAAAAACCTACAATAACTATTGGTGGGAGTGGTGCATAATGCATTCCAAAATAGCCTATACGTACGTCTTTATAATTTAAAGCTCCAACAACAAAAAATTAAAAGACCAAGTATGTGAAAATAAAATTAAATCAACGGCAATCACGTATCACAGATGAAATTAATATTAATGTTTGAATCAGTGTATTGAATACCCATGATCTTAAAAAAAGACTCCATACTTTATATTAGGCATATATGATTCTTTTCTTAGATCTACAGGTGTGAGGTGATGCATTTTTTTTCTTTTGGATCCCTTACATATTGCTTGGTGGTGCCCTCTTTTTTTTTTTTTTTTTTATAGAGAAATGAGAGAATGCATTGGGTATGGTAAGTACAATGAAATACTTCTCTTTATATAGAAGAAAGAGATAGTGCAAGAAAATTATAAATCTGTTCAAGGTGGGACATCCTGAGTGAAATTAAGAGAATTAATACCATGATTAGAATTAAATGACTTACTTTTGAGTTTTGAGTTATATTTTACCAAGATAAATGTCAATTTTAATTCACAGGATGAATATATATGAATTGCAGATACTTAATGATGTAAAGAATATTTCAAATAAATCAATATTATCAAAATATGACATTTTTTATGTTGTCCCACATAAACAATGGACTCATGAATCTCTTTTTTCTTTTAAAAAATATCTTACTTTATTTTTATTTTATTTACTTAGACAAAATTAAGTACTTCACACATCCTATTTTTATAGTTTATCATATTTTATCAATTTTCCCTTAATTTGGGAAATTTTAATTTGGTATTGTTAACAAAAATGGGCCATAAAAAATTAAAAAGTGGTAAAACTATATTATTGAATTCTATACTAAAATGGGTCAAAGCAATAATAATTGGATATTTTGTTGATTTTTATCATTTTTTATTCTTTACATTTTTATATTTTCTACATATCTAAATAAAATTGAGTGTTGGTATAACCAATGCAAGTAATATTTTATAAAATATTTTTTAAGTTTGCATAATCCCCTCTCTGTGTAAATTAAAATAGTTAATTATTTTGAATGAAATTGTTTTTACTATTTAGGAGTTATTCTTCATCGAAGGTGTTTTTATGAATTTTCTTTTTCGACGAGAGCATTTTTAGATATTTTTCTTAATCTCTTTTCTCTCTCAATATATCATTTTTTATATTTATTTTTAAATTGATTTTCAATAATTTTTTTAATAAAAATGCATTAACACTTGAAAGAAAAAACCTTGTATCACAGTATAAATTATTTATCATAAATCTAAAATATGATTATATGTTAGAAAATATTTCTTGATTACAATTTTTAATTATAATATACTTTATATATTCAAAAATATTTATTTATTATAAATGAATATTTATTCTATATATGCATTGAACATATCAAAATACTAATAATAACATTAATCACATGTAGCAAAGGATGCAGCATGATTCTTTTTTAGACACAAATCTAAAGTTTTAATTATTGTCTAAAAGCAACATGTTAAGTTTGTGTGTGTTTCTCAAGGATTTATTTGTAACGTTTTAATTTCTTTTGTTGTTTCTTGAATGTAGCCAAGATCAATAACTTAAGTTTTTGCTACAATTATAAACCAACGTTTAGGGGAAAAGGCTAAATGCACTAGAAAAAAACGTATGAAGAGAAAACGATGTTAGATACTCGCAATAGGGAGCAACTTGCCCCACATTGGAATATGGATAAGAACTTGCACCAAACAAGACGAGGGAATCGGAATAGGCTGAAACTGTGCAAGAACAAGATCAAGAGAGAAATAAAAAAATGTGAGCACAAGAGGTGGAAAAGTCAAAAGATAAAGTTAAGAATGAGATTACGTGCATGAGCAGCCAATTATTGAAAGTAGTTCCACATGAGGGAGCGTACCACATTTGAATGGACCTTTCCTTAGAGTCACTGTTCTAATCATTAATGATTAATCAGCAAGGAAGGCAATAATGCTGTATTGCTGTAATTCCTCATATTAATTTGGAAATTAAATAGTATATTTTCTTAAGTAAAAATACTGATTAAGAAATTAGTAAGTAAAAAATCAATTAAAAAAATAACATGGGACATGGGTACATTAAAAAATTATGGTAGAAATACACTGATAACTTTTT
>NC_038253.2:14333423-14505033 GCF_000004515.6 Glycine max | reverse complement strand
CTTTACACAGTAAGTATATGTAAGCAGGGCGTCCTCTTCCTCTATTACCTTATCAAAACATATTTTAAAGATAAAATATTGATAATTTATCAAATTTAAAAGTAAATAATACTTTAAATATGATGATCCTAATAAATTTACAGGCCTTAGAAGAAGACTTAGGTCAGTCTTATTTATTATAACCTCCACGATAGAGGATAGTTTATAACACTATTCTCTCTTAACCCATTAATATCTCTTATATAGTGATCTTAACTATGCTAGCTAATGGGAGATCAGAATAAAATAATGGTTATTTATCCTAAAGTATAAAAACATATAATATTTTTTATCTGTTAATTAGGAGAATTAATAAAAAAATATATGATTATGAAAATTAGAACTATTTTCGTGTTAATCACACTAGCATGTACGTTGGCATTTTCTTCTTCTTTTTCATTTCTTGATATCGTTCAGGGCATAGGGGATGGTTTTTGTTTTCGGTTGGTGGCGTGATATAACCATGTGCAATGTTTATAGCACGCCATTGCTAACAGTTACGATTGCGAATCACGATCTAAATATCGCTTTTGTTATGTCAAAACAGTTTAAAAAATAAAAAATAAATCGCTTACAGGTTGTTTAATATTTTTTTTATGGAACAAGTTGTTTAATAATAACGACCGACAGTTCGCCCTACCTACATTATTACGCTGAACTTATCTGATTAACAATTTACAAATAAAATAAAATAATATTATTCTCCTCAATAATTAATTTTTTATTACATCAGATTTCCAATTGTAGTGAGAAATGACAGTATATTTTATAAATAAATAAATAAATGCCTGTATCTACATCTGGCCATAAAAAATATTTGCCCTTGTTTTATGGGTATAAAAGGACGCGTCTCAATAAGAAAAAAAAAACAGAGTTAGAGGATAAGACACCCCCAAAACAAAATTACATAATTACAACAAAACAAACCTACAAAACCTATAAACAAAAGTATTATAATTACAGAAAATTAACAGTCTGTAAATAATGATAGACTCAGAAATTTTGGATATATAATGGGTGTAAGATAATAACTCTTTATGGGAACATAATTAGATTGTGGAAATAAAATTAAAAAAATAATATACTTAAGTAAGATAAATATGGTTCATTTTTTCTCCTTCTTTTGATTAGGTGAATAAAAGTGTGATTGTTACTAAAAATTTTAGATATATAATGGGTGATTGTTATGTCAAAGATGTAATCAGTTGGTTATGAGTTATTTTAATTTTTTTGATAATATCTTTAATTCCTACCAATAAAAAAAGTGTTATCGTTACCATAAAAAATGTTTGATCTATTTTATTTTGATGAATTTTTTATACAACAAAAATTTAAATAGGGCACAATTATATACGTAATTAAATATAGTATTTTGTTTTATTAAACAAGTATCAAGCATAAAACAATTGATATATATATATATATATATATATATATATATATATATATATATATATATATATATATATATATATATATATATCCCATTGGTTGGATGGTTAAAAAAAGGAGGAGAGAGAGAAAGGTCACAAATTTGATCCCTTCTGATAATAAAAACTTAATAAACTAACAATTATATTTGTCGATAAAAAAAAGACACTAACAATTTCAATATGCATATACTCATGCATCTTGTGGTCTACATTAAATGTATGAATTACACATATGCATGCTTTTTATTACTATGTATAGTGATTTATTTTATTTTATTTTGTGTTGATAGCTTTATAGGGATTTGATATATATACTTGTGTTAGTGTCTTTTTCTCTTTCACTAAAGTTAAAGCTTTCTATTTTGAGATCTTTTTTACTTCATTTGATTCAAGGCCTCCTTTCATTTTTTCTATGAACATTTGAGTCACATATTAGTGTAAGACAAGTCCCTTTTTATTCTTTTGTGTGCACACACATATGCACACACACGTGTATACACATACAAAAATAAAAATGACTAACTTTAACTGTTAAACTGAAATATTTAAAAGTTCAATTAAAATATTATGTAACTCATGTGTGAGAATCAAAATAACTAATATCAACCATTTGATTAAAATTGAAGGACCATATTAAAATACTTAAAATTCAATTAAAATATCATGTAACACATGAAAATGAAAATGATTAATCTTAACCATTAAGTTAAAATAGAAGGACTAGATCAAAATACTTAAAATCAATTAAAATATCATGTAACCACCAATAAGTCATTGGTCCGAGTGGTTTGGACTCAGTTCCCTTAAGCAAAGTCTTGAGTTCGAGCCTTGTAGATGAAAAAAATGTGGTTGGGAGGAAAAATCTCACTAAAGGTGTCCAACCAAGTTCCACGACAGAGATTAATCATCAGTAAAACTGGTGGATACTGTGCACCAATATCATGGTATTAAAAAAATCATGTAATAGACACACAAGAGGCATATCACATGAAATTGATTTCCTTAGGTGGGAATGAAAGTGGCTAATCTCAACGATTAACTATTAAAATGGAAGGACTAGATTAAAATATGTACTTAATATTCAATTAAAATATCATGTAACCCATAAATTTTTGAAATATTAACCAAACAACAAATTAAATATCTAAAAGATTCCAATTATCAAATCACTATTCCTTAAGATTGTCGTTAATCCATTACCATCACAACCATGACCGTCGTCACCATCACTGCCACCACCACCATGATTTACAACAATTATCATGATTACAAACATGATGATAGAAGTGACTTCCTTGATGAAGTACAATACACATAATCCTATTAGCATGGACTTTACATGAAAAAGGGAAGTGCATTTAATGCAAGCATTAAATGTGCCAATAGACTCAAAACATTAGACAAAGAACAATGTGAAGAATTCAACCGTTGAGAGGCAATGGATACTTGGAGATGAAGGCTATATATAGAAGAAACTTTGAAGAAACAAGATGTGAATCATCTATGCAAATCATTTTTTTTTGGAAAGCTTTCTATAAAATCTTGTAAAGATACAAAGTTCTCAAAACACCTTGTATACCTTGAGAGAAAATGTTGGATCAAGTGGCCTCAGAATAATTAAGAAGGGGGGTTGAATTAATTATTCATAAACCTTTACCAATTAAAAAATTACTCTTTTAAGGCTTTTACTAAATTGTTAAGAGAATGAGGAGTAGAAGAGAATCTTAACAGAAAGTAAAAGCGGAAATTAAATGCACAGCGGAAAGTAAAAGAGTAGGGAAGAAGAAAACAAACACACAAGAGTTTTTATACTGGTTCGGAAACAACCCGTGCCTACATCCAGTCCCCAAGCGACCTGCGGTCCTTGAGATTTCTTTCAACCTTGTAAAAATCATTTTACGAGCAAAGATCCACAAGGGATGTACCCTCCATTGTTCTCTTTGAACCTAGTGGATGTACCCTCCACTAGAACTGATCTACAAGAGATGTACCCTCTCTTGTTCTCAGTCAAACCCAAGTAGATGTACCCTCTACTTGTACCACAAAGGATGTACCCTCCAATGTGTTAAGACAAATATCTCAGGCTGTTAAACCTTTGATACTTTGTGAATGGGGATACAAAAGAATTCTCAGACGGTTAGTCCTTTGAACACTTTTGTATTAGGGAATGGGAAAAATCAAAAGAATTCTCAGACTGTGTCGTTTTGAATTCTTTGACAAGGGAGAAGGGAGACACAAAAGAATTCAGGCGGTTAGTCCTTTGTTCTTTTGGAAAAGAGAGAAGAGAGACACAAAAAGAATTCAGGCGATTAGTCCTTGGCGAATTCTTTTTGGCAAAGGGAGAAGAGAATGAAAAGATGAATAGCACAAGTTTTCAAGGTTTGGAAAACTAGAAAACTTCAGAAAGCTTTTGGTACAAAGAAGAAGAAGAAGTTCAAAGAGATTCAAGGCTTGTAAAGGATTGATTGAAAAAGTAAAAAGTATGAAAGAATGAATTGATTTTAAAATGCAAAACAAAGCCTTGCTTTTATAGACTCTTCATGTCTGGTCAAGAAGACCATTTAGAAGAGTTATAACTTTTAGAAAAAACTTAAAACCAATTTGAAAAAGTCAAAAACCTTTTGAAGAGTTACATCTTTTGATTTATCAGAAACAGTCACTGGTAATTGATTACCAAATAAGTGTAATCGATTACACAAAGCTTTTGTGTGAAAGGATGTGACTCTTCACATTTGAATTTGAATTTCAACGTTCAAAGGCACTGGTAATCGATTACCAAAACATTGTAATCGATTACAACTTTTTGAAAATAATTGGAACGTTGTAAATTCAATTTGAAAACTTTTTCAAAACAATTTTGCTACTGGTAATCGATTACAACAATCTGGTAATCGATTACCAGAGAGTAAAAACTCTTTGGTAAAGGGTTTTGTCAAAAACTCTTTGGTAAAGGGTTTTGTCAAAAACTCATGTGCTATTCAAAGTTTTGAAAAACTTTTTAATACTTATCTTGATTGAGTCTTCTCTTCATTCTTGAATCTTGAGTCTTGAATCTTGATCTTGATTCTTGAGATCTTGAACCTTGAATCTTGTCTCTAGACTTTCTTCTTGAGTCTTGAATTCTTCTTGATTCTTATCTTGAACTCTTGAATTATTCTTGATTGATCTTTGATTTACTTGAGTTGTTCTTTGATTGATCTTTGAGCTTTTTGTCATCACCTTTGTCATCATCTTTTGTTATCATCATTGTTATCATCAAAACACCTTTGAATCACCTTTGATTCAGCATGAAGCTTTGCTTCTACAGAAAAGACTAAGAGTATTAAGTGAAATAAGAATCCTAATTAAATGAGAAATTATCCTCAAAACAAAAAAAAAATCTTTTTTCCATTGACAGACATGGTGGAAAGGTCAATCAACCATAAAGGGATTGTGATTGATAGTCTAAAAGCAACGACCTGTCTTGTGATGAACTCCATTTGATGGTGGCTTCTCCTCAAGTTCTAGACCAGAGCAATGGGCACCAAGTCTATCATACCTTTGCAGAGCTTCCACTCTTTACTTGTAAGTTCTTGATTTTGATGTAGAGCAACTACTTCATGTTTGAAGAGCCTGCGTGGTCATGCTTTAACCTAGTGTGTTGGGGGTGCATCTTCATCATCTTCAATCATCTTCTCCTTGCCCTTGTAGTAGTCTGCCTTAGGAATCAGAACTGGATTGTCCACTGCTAATTGGAACGTAGTTCCAAAGTGTGCAAGACACGGAAATTGAGAGTTTATCATGAAAGAAAAATGCATGTTCTGTCGTTGCAGTCGTCTAAAGGGAACTTGCCTTGTCCTGATTTCTTCTCTATATTGGTTTAGGCAAAAATGCAATTGCGGGCCATAGTCTGTGAATTCTCATTCTAAGAAGGTTGGACTTAGCTCAGGATCTTAAAGGTAGATGTCTTTTGCGTAGAAGGATTCCCCAAATTTTGCACAATTCTAGGGAAGGACTGCGTTGAAGGTAGCCATCAGATCGAGAAGTTGTTGAAAGTTTAGAGGAGTGGAAAAAGGCATTTCATCAGAGGCAACCTTTTTGCTTCTCCAGACTGTAGCTCTTGAAGGGTAGACCTTCCTTTCAGACAGTGTGTGTTTGAAGATGATGTTGTTGAGGTTTTAAGGAGAGGGATTCCTTGAGGGAAATTCCCTTATGAGACTTGCTTTTCAAGTGTAATTGGATAAAGCATGGAACTCTTCTTCTTCATGGGTCTCAAAAGATGAATAAGAGAAGGGATCAATCCCTGACACTCCTTCTTTCCAAAGCTTGACCAGATTTAACTTTTGAAGCTCAATCTTTTACATTTATGGGTCCAAGCGTTGGGTGCCTATATTCATCTTCTTTCTCCATGCTTGATTGTTGGTTTTCCCTTCAGACAACCTATATCCCATGAAGCTATGGTAAATTTTGACGTTTCAATCTGAAATAGGCACTGGCTCAAGTTCAGTCTGAGGTTGAGATCTTGAGGGTAGCAACCAATTAGTTGAGTCTCTGTTTGATTTGCTCAGATGTTGATGCAATTTGTTGAAGATATTAATTAAGAGTTAAGGTGCAGCATCAGTCTCCACTCTCTTCTTGATTTCCAATCTAATCTTCATTTCATTGAAGGAGACATACTCAGTAGCTCCATAAATGCCTTTCAGTCTTGATATGTCTGCTTCTAACATAGGTTGAGCAAGTAGAGCATCAACAACAGCCTCATCATCAACTATGACTAAACGAGAGTGCAATGGTGCAACTCTAGGGTCTGTTTCAATCAAGTTTGAACTAGCAACAACCTTAGACCCTTGCAATGGCACTTCAATGACAGACTAAAGCATTGTAACATCTAGAGCCTCTCTTTCTTCTTTAGCTATTTCTTCTTATGCAATAGCTGGTTAGAGCTCTTTTTAGTAGACGTTGTAGAAAATATTTTAGCACTTGTTTCCAAGGTTGATTGCACTCTAGCATCAAACTTCTCCTTCTGCATCTCTTCTTCAGATGCAACTTTGACAACTTCAAGCACCACTTCATCAGGTACTTGATCACTAATAGTTGTTTGTCTTAGCTCTTCTTCCCTTGTTAAGATTTTCAGAGACTCAATAATGATTTTTTCAAGAATCTATTTTGAAGCCTGTATTTCAAGGGTGGCAACCTTATTTGCTTCTTCTTCATGTGCCTTCTTTTTCATGGCTTTCTCTGTTTTTGCTCTCTTTTTTTAGCATTTGCAAGAGAGCATTGCTTGGCCTTGGCAATGGCAACAACTTCAACCTTGCTGAGAGGGGGTGAAGAAGGCTTAGGTGTTGGTTAGGAAGGAAGGTGAGGGTACAAGGGTAGCTATTTCTAGGATTTCCACCTTAAATGATTATGTGGTTGGTATAGGTTAGGAAGGTTCAGGGTTTTGAGCAAGTTAAGAAGATGATGGTGAAGGTATATGTGTTGGTTGAGATAAGAAAGGTTTTATTTTGATGGTAGGTTTGTTGGGTTTGGGTGTATGGCCTGAGTTAGAGTCTAAACTCTTTCTCTTTTTAGGGTCGGATGTAGGCTAAGTTCTTGTCTTTTTAGTTTAAGATGGGGGTTGAAAGTTAGATGATGGAGGGTGGTCTTTTCATTTGGTGGGTAGTTTCTATCTGGGTTGGCTAGGCTTGACTTGCTCCCCCTGTATTTGTTGAGAAGACGCTCTAGACTCAAGATCAAGATTCAAAGGATTTGCTTGAGTTCTTATCATTTGATGAAAATTAGACAAATGAGTCTCAATAACCTTCTTCTTCATTTTCTTCTTTATGTGCCTTTTCACATACTCAAGGAATTTTTCAGCAATTCCCATCTTCACGAAGGTATCCTTCTTTAGCTAAGTGGCTCCAGACAATGGCTCCATCAAAGAAACCTCTGCTCCAATAAGCCACGGGATCTAGGTGAAGAGCATTCCATAAGAAATATGGTTCTTCTTCACCTTGGGGTTGAACCTATACTTGAACGCTTACATGAAGTGAAAAAAAATGATCTCAGGTAGGTTCACCTTTTTACCTACCATGATCTACTAGATGTCGAAATGATCTTTATTGCTGACATAGTCTCTTGAGCCAACCCTAGGCAAGACTATGTTGAACAAAACACTATGGATCATCCTACACATATAGGTCAAGTTGGTTATCCTTAAGAAGGTGTTGAGAGCCTTCTTGTCACCTCTATCTGGTTGAGGTTTTCCATAGATAAACTTGTCCATAGTTTCTTGGATTATCTACTTCTCTCAGTCTTTACTCATGGTCAGACCATCCAGAGCACATCCAGACACAACAACAATAGTGGCAGGAGAGATCGCCACTTAAGTCTCAACAACAGTCCCCTTGATGTTGACTCCATCTTGCCTTGTTGTTCCCTAAAAGAGGGCATATGGGCCATAATGCTAGGTATTAAACTTCTTTAGAAAGAGTGTCCAACCAAACTTGTCAAAGAGTCCCTTCATGTCAAAACCTTCCTCCTTCAGATTTTGAAAGTTTATTCACTTCCCAGGGATAAACCATTCTTTAGGGAAAGCTTGACTGGCATCTTCAACGTTGTTGATGATGGGATTGTTGAAAGACTCGTTCTTCCTTGGAGGTGCCATTGTTCACAAAGAGTTTTAAAGAGAAGGAAAAGAGATAAAGTTTTTCAGTTTTATGAGTTCTCAGACGATGATTTGCACAAACACAAATACTTTTGAGAGTTCAAAATTCCAAGAGCTTCCCCAAGTGCTAGCGTTTTCCTTTTATAGTTTTTAAAAAATATGAAGAGAGAGAGATTGATGTAATGGATCAAATCTCATTAAATATTTTGAAAACTATTTTTCAATCATGGAAAAATTATGGCACACGTTTCTCAATAAAAACTAATACATTTTTGTCATTGTTAACATGTTTCCTTTTCCGTCTGTACACTTCAACAAACATTAGTCCAACAGATTAATGATAAGAAAATAAGACAATGAAATCTTTTGAAAATAAGTATTTCATTAATCTAATAAGCTATTGATATTTAAATGTTCCCTTATATAGATGAAGTGTTCTTCAGAAAAAGGCTTAGTGAAGATATCAACTCATTGATGATCTATGTCTACAAACTTTATATCAAAACCACCTTTTTGCATAGAATCACGAATGAAATGATATCTTATTTCAATATGCTTAGCCTTTGAATGTTGTATAAAATTTTTAGATAGGTTGATTGCACTAGTATTGTCACAATATACTGGTATATTATTTTCAAAACTAGAGTAATCTTCTAGTTGATACTTTACCTATAGCAGCTGTGAACAACAACTTGTAGCAACTTCAGTTGTAGATAAAGCAATGAAGTTCTTCTTCTTGCTTGCCCAAGATATCAGAGAAGGTCCAATATAGTGGCATCCTCTACTTGCGTTCTTTCTTTCCACTCTGTCTTCTGCATCATAGTATCCTACTAAACTGAAATCTTGTTTCTTTTTATAGAACAAACATTTGTTAGTAGTACCTACTAGATATTGTAAGATCCTTTTTATAGCTTTTAAATGTGATTGTTGAAGATCATATTGAAATCTAGCACATGAACATATACTATGCATAATGTCAAGTGTACTCGAGGTCATATATAGAAGAGATACAATTGTATATAGAACGTTTGATCTACTGGTTTACATGTTTCATATTGCTTAGAGGCTTGGAATCATGCATAGGAGTTTTCATAGGCTTAGCATCTTCCATTTTAAACTTCTTAAGAAGTTCCTCAATGTATTTTTGTTAGTGGATGTAGATTCATTTGCTATCTTGCTTGATATGAAGCCTAAAAAAGAACTTAAGTTTTCCCATCATGCTCATCTCAAACTCATTCTTCATAAGATCAAAGAAGTCCTTACACAAAGATTCATTAGTAGCTCGGAAGATAATATCATCAACATATATCCGAACTATAATGTAATTCTTGCCAACTTTTCTTGTGAAGAAAGTTGTATGTACTTTGCCTTTCATAAATCCATTTTCTAAAAGAAAAGAGTTTAGTTTGTCATACCGAGCATGAGGTGCCCATTTTAGGCCATACAAAGCCTTTTGTAGTTTGAAAACATGGTTTGGAAGTGTATGATTTTCAAAGTTAGGGCGTTGTCTGGCATACATTTCCTCTTCAATAAATCTATTTAAAAAAGCACTTTTAATATCCATTTGAAAAAGCTTTATGTTTTCATGAGCAGCAAAGACAAGCATGATTCTTATAGCTTCAAATCTAGCAATAGGAGTAAAGGTTTTAGTGAAATCAATACCTTCTTACTGGTTATAGCCTTAAGCTACTAACCTAGCTTTGTTTCTTACCACTTTTCCTTGTTCATCATGTTTATTTCTGAATACCCATATTGTTCCAATGATTCTCTTGTATTTAGGTTTGGGAACAAGAGTTCATATGTTGTTTCTATTAAACTGGTGAAACTCTTCTTCCATCGTAATAATCCAGTCATCATCTGTCAAAGCTTCTTCTATGGTTTTAGGCTCTATTTCAGACACAAGCGCACATGAAGCAAGATCTATGAATGATGATCTAGTCTTGACTCCTTCAGTCTGATCTCCAATGATCTAATCTTGTGGATGATGATGAAAAAAATTCTAGTCCTTCATCTGAGGCTTATGATCTGAAGATTCTTCAGTCTGAGGAAGAATTTCTTTAGACTGTTTGACCTATCTTTCTTTAGGATGTATAGACGATCTCATCTGCATATCTGTAAAATCATCCTTAAGATCTAATAATCTCTTATCAGATGTTAGTCCATCATTAAATTCAACATGAATGGATTCTTCCACAACTAAAGTTCTAGTGTTAAAAACCCTATATTCTTTAGATGTATTAGAAATCCCAAGAAAAATTCCTTTATCCACTTTAGAATCAAACTTAGCAAGTTGATCTTTAGTGTTCAAGATAAAACACTTGCATCCAAATGAATGAAAGTATGAAATGTTAGGTCTTTTTCTTCTCCATAATTCATAGGGAGTATTTTTTATCAATGGTTTGATCAATATTTTGTTCTGAACATAGCATGTTGTATTAACGGCTTCTGCCCAGAAGTATTTAGGAAGTGAGTTTTCACAGAGCATAGTTCTAGCCATCTCTTGCAGAGTTCTATTTTTCCTTTTAACTACCCCATTTTGTTGAGGTATTCTTGATGTAGAGAAGTTATGGAAAATACCATTCTTTTTATAGAATGATCTAAACTCAGCATTTTTAAACTTAGTTCCATGGTTGCTCCGAATAGAAGAGATGTAAAAACCTTTTTCATTTTGGACTATTTTATAGAATATTTCAAAGACCTTAAAAGACTCATTCTTATGAGCAAGGAAGTATACCCAGGTATATCTTGAATAGTCATCAATTATGACAAAGCCATACTTTTTTCCTCCTAGACTCAATGTTCTAGTTAGTCCAAATAGATCCATGTGCAATAGATGTATAGGTCTGGAAGTGGAAACAACATCTTTAGATTTAAAAGAGGTTTTGATTTGGTTGCCTTGCTGACATGCTTCACAGAGAATATGAGTTTTCCAACAGATCTTGGGAAATCCTTTAACTAAATCCTTTTTAGATAGTTTTGAAATATGTTTTAAGTTGACATGCCCAAGTCCTTTATGCCAAAGCCATCTTTCATCTTCTCTGGATAACAAACATGTTACATTTTATTGACTGAGGTCTATCAGATCAATCTCATACAGATTGTTGTGTCGTCTAGAAGTATAGAGAGACTTGTCATCTTCTGTCTTGACTATACACTTGTCTTTGTTGAAGGAAACAATATAACCACTATCACAAAATTGACTTATGCTAAGTAGGTTATACTTTAGACCTTCAACTTATAAGATGTTGTCTATGAAGGCTAGAGATGGAATACCAACTTTACCTATACCATAGATCTTTCCCTTACCTATGCCTCATAAGGCAACTACTCCTCTTTCATGTGGCTTTAGGTCTAGGAACATAGACCTTTCCCTTGTCATGTGTCGTGAGCAACCATTGTCCTTATACCAACTTAAACCTTGGCCTTTTCCTACCAAGGATATCTACAACAAACACTATTTGAGGTTTTGGTACCCATATCTTTTTGGGTTCAACATAGTTAGTGCCCTTACACATTTATTTCTTCTTATGGATGCATCTAAACTTGGAATATCCAGATTTACCATAGAAGTCACATTTGTCTAAAGCAGACAATGACTCGAAGGAAGTTGTTCCCTTTTCAAAGCCCAGGTAAGACTTATCGTGGGGATGTTGATGCAATTTTGATAAAGTGGTGAGAGTCTTTGAACTTTCCGGGAACTTCCCAAAGTCATTAGTAAGAAATGCTACTTCTTTCCTTAGTTTTTCAACAATGGAAGTTTCATCAGTCTTACTAGCCAGGCTCAGACTCTCTTCTAGAGTCTGGATCTTCTTTTTTAGATCCTCATTTGATTTCTTTAATTCAATGTTTTCAAAAGCTAAAGCTTTGAATTTTTCTTTAAAATTTTTTCACTAAAGAGAAATCATATGACAGTTTTGAAGAAGAACATCATAAGTCATATTCTCTTCATCCGATGAAGCACAAGACGAGGCATCAAATTCAGAACAGGTTTTTACCTTGACCTTATCATTTGTATCTGCCATGAGACAAATGTTGGCTTGTTCATCATTTGAACTTCTACTCTTCTCATTGTTTGAGTCATCCCAGGTGACCATCAGATTTTTCTTCTTCTTGTCCCCAGTTTATCTTTTCTTCTTTAGTTGAGGACATTCAACCTTCAGATGTCCAAGTTTTCTGCACTTAAAGCAGATGATCTCATTGCTTTCCTTATTGTTCTTATTTTTGAATCTAAAATCTATACGTCTGTAGGAGTGTTGAAACTTTCCATTCTTTTTTATCATTTGTTTGAACTTCTTGGTCATGAGGGTCATTTCATCATTTGTGGATCCATCAGAGTTGTTCGATCCATTAGATTCTTGCATCTGCACTTTTAGAGCTTTGGATAAGCTCTTATTTTCTTCTCTTTTAAAGCTTGTCTCTTCATACTAGAGGGCGGCAAAATTCTTATTTTGCATATTCTCCCTATTTTGAAGGTGGACTTCAAGGACTCTCAAGATTCCTAACAACTCATCCCATGAAAGATTTTTTAGAGCTCTTGCTTCTTGGATAGTTGTGATCTTAGGTTCCCACACCTTGGGAAAGTTGTCCAGCACCTTTAAGTTTATCTAAGCCTTGGAGTACATCTGTCCAAAAGCCTTTAAATTATTTAGAAGAACTTGAAGTCTTCAAAACATGTTGTTCACAGACTCTCCATCCTTCATGATGAAACGTTTGTAATGTCTGGTCAAAGTTGCAGCTTTCCTCAGTCTGACATCTTCGGTGCCTTCATTGTTTATACTCAATGAGTCCCAGATCTCTTTAGCAGTTCTCAGTTTGCAGATCTTGTTGTACTCATTTTTTTTATAGGGCACATGTCAGAGTATATTTGGCTTTAGTGTTGAGTTCCACAATGGTCAGATCGTCATTTCTCCATTCAGCTTCAGGTTTGGTAATAGGAATATCCCCATTAATGATGATGAGCCAAATTCTATATTGGGTGGACTTGATGTACATCCCCATCCTGTCCTTTTAGTAGGGGTAGTCTTCTGCAGTGAAGTCTGGTGGTCTTGTCAGAGATGCTCCCTCAATAATGAACTAACGTTGGTGATTTACCATTCGGATTTTTTTCCTCTACACACTGTTATGTGCTCTACCCTTAAAAGCTGAGCTCTAATACCAAATTGTAGAAGTAAATAACACAAGAAGGGGGGTTGAATTGTGTTTTTGAAAATATTAAAACTTTTCTTAAGATTGTAAAACAGATTTATCGTCTGATGAATATAAAAAGATCAGACGATGAGAAAAATATTTTTCTTTAGAAAGAAGATGTAAGATCTAAAAACAAATGCAACCCTTTCATCATAGTAGGTCTACAATAACAATGCATGCCTTTTGATGAAGATCAATGTCTTACGGATTGTGGGCTTCTTTTATTCTTCATAAGACTTTGGCCGATCCTAGGATAATTTTTTCTGCATGGAAGAATCTCAAACATAGAGTATTAAATGAAGGTCTTAAATAAATGACTTAAATATTATATCAGATCGTCTTATGAGCGTATCATATGAAAACTTCATACGCATAGAGACTAATCATGATCTGATAGCAACACAACTTTTATCATTTATATTTATTTGCATTTAATCAAAATCATTAGGAGTCCTGATTCGCCTTTCAGACATAAATATTTTTTTTGACTTAACAACCCAATTGTTACAGACCTGCTATGATGAAAGAAGAGACTTCCTTGTTGAAGTACAAGGACACCCTATCCTATCAGCATGAATTTTTCCTGAAGAAAGGACAAAGAGTTTTGAATTTATTTTTAAATCTTACATCTTCTTTCTAAAGAAAACTATTTTTTTTTCGTTTATCTTTTTATATTCATCCGACAATAAACATGTTTTACAATCTTAAAAAAAGTTTTAAAATTTCTAAAAATATAATTTGATCCTTTTTTTTGTATTATTTGCTTCAACAAACAATTATGGTGTTGTTATGGTAATATGATAGTAGTAGTAGTAATATCGACAACAACAATTATAAAGGCTAAATTATGCTTTCATTCTCATAAAATTAAGAATGTATGTTTTTCGTTCCTGCAAAAAATTTAATACATTTTTCGTTTTTGTAAAATTAAAATGTGTCATTTTTTAGTATAGAACAAGTTTTGATTGTATCCGAATCTATAATTATGCATAACCAATGTAAAAAAAATAAAATTATACATATAAATTCAAATATTCAAACTTTGTTCTTGACATAAAAAAGTTACACATTTTAATTTTTAAAAGCAAAAAATATACTAAAAATTTACAAAGATGAAAAACATAGATTTTCAATTTTACTAGAAAAAAATATATTTAAACAGAATTAAAATAAGTTACCCTGGTATATTTTTATTTTCATCTATCCAAATAGGGAAATATAATCCTAGGCAAAATAAATGACAGGGAGTCGGATTGAACTCCCAGGTATATATATATATATATATATATATATATATATATATATATATATACTACACTCACGTAATAATCACCCGATCCAAATCTTGGACAAGCAAACATTGCTTTTCTTCTTCTGCCAAGGTGAATGTCTTTTCTCTAATCACATGCCGTGAGGATTCTCCCCATCCTATCTTTTATAAAATAATCTACTGCCCAACTGTACAGAATCGACCAGTGTCTACTGGAGGGTCAAACTAGTCATACGATTTAAGAGATCGACAGATAAGAAAAAGAAAAGAGTAAATAAATAAAATAAAAATATAATGAAAAAATACATAAAAAACAAAAAAATAAATATCTATATATTAACAATGTAAAATAATTTTATATCATCGTTTAATCATAAATTATTATTTAAATTACTTTAAGATAATTATTTTAAAAATTAATAAATTTATCACTGGATATAATTAGATAATTACGTAAAAAAATTTCAGCATTCCTGTATAGTACTTTGTATCAAAAGCAAATTATGAAAAATATTATAATCTGTATGTCATTGCTCACTTTCCAGATTCAAATAAGGCTCCTCGGTGGAAATAAATCCTATGCAGTTTCGAAACAACTGGTCTCGGTTATAAATTTTTTTTATTACAATATATTTTTCTGGTCCTTATTATAGATTCAATTTAGAAGACAAGATCGTGGGCTCAATTCTCCGTTAATAAAAAATTAATAATTAACAATTATTATTTGTAAATAAAAAAATAAATTCCAGCCTTTAGATGAAAAAGAGTTTAATTTATGTTCCAAACTTTAGTCATAGGGTTAATGATTGGCTTTGGTACTTTATGAGATGCCACGATTTATTAGACATCATGGGTCAAGGAAGGAAGTATTTATAAATTGTTATTGATCTTGACTTTTAAGTAATACAAGAATTTTGATACACCAAAATAATTTATATATTGTTAGTATAATTTTTTTGGGTAAATTAATATTCACATGGTCCCTTATCTTTATTATAGATTTTTATTTTGTCTTTTATTTTTTAAAAGGTACAAAATGATCTCTTATCTTTATTTTATATTGTAATTTGATCTTTTGTTTTTAAAAAAAATACAAAAATGGCCCTTTATGTAATTTTTAATAGAATGTTTATCCAAAAAAAAAACTAAAAAAGACATCACTTCAAGGATTACTCCATCTGTAATTCTTTTAATTATTTCACACCTTTTAAGGAATTTGATTAATGTAATTGATAGCATTACATTTGTTAATAATTAGTATATTATTTTATCAAAATTATCCTTAAGTTTATTTGGACTCATAATATGTATTTTCACTCAATTGTTTTCATACCTAATTAATAAATGTGTGTTAGTCTTCTTACAAGAGAGATAAAAAATAATTAATACAAAATACAAATTGAAAAAGTCTTATAAAAAATTACAAATAAAACTGAAAAAGAGTCTTATTTTTTTAAAAAAAAAAAAACTAGTAACATTTTTTTTATAAAGAAAAAAGATAGTGTCTGATGATATTTACTGTAAAAAAAAGAAAAAAAGAAGAAGGGTGATATTTTATAAACAGTCACTTATTTCAATTCTTAAGTAATATGAGATTTTTTGACATGTTGACATAATTTCTATATATAATCGGTATAATTTTTTATGTTATTAATCAATGAAAAATTATGATATAAATAATTTTTAAAGTAATTATTATAAAAAATATATAATATCTATTATATATAATAAATTGTAATTAAATAACCGTATAAATTTATTTACATTGTTAAGAAATAGTGGTAATGAGAATGAAACTTAAATTTTCATGCATCTTACCCAATATTTTATTAAACCAACTTTCATGCATCTACCCAGAATTTTACCAAATTAATCTTTGTGAGTTATTTAGATTGTCAATGTACAGACTATTGCTAATAATTTCCATGATACTTTTTATAATTTATTTTTTATCTTTTAGTTTGTTAGTTATTGAATTTAATTAAAATATAACAATATTTTAAAAAAATTATATATAGGGACATCTAGTTACAATGAGTCATAATAATGATTTTAAAATGATTATCAGTAAAACAAATTAATAATATATACACGAAATTAAATTAAAATCTTTAGACTTTTATTAATCTTCTACTTATAAAAAGAGTTTTCATAAAAAAAATTCATTTATTCAAATGATATTGAAGTCAATTTTTAAAATAAGATATTAAATTTAAGTCTTTTGATAAAAATTGTGATTATGAAAAGATTTTATGAAAGATGATCAATCAATTCTATAACAAAAACTAATCACAAATAAAGCCAATGCATACCGATACTAATAATAAAAAACAAATGTATAAAATTGTCGTAAATATATAATTTTTCCTTTTCTTCACTATCCTAGTCCGGTTCCCCGTAGAGTGAACACCAGAGTTCCATTATTATTTTGATATGTCCTCAAAATGTGGAAGTGATCTATTCCTAACCATCATCATAGATTTTGATTATTCGTTAAAACTGTGAGCGCACATATATTACAATTCAACAACGTGTACATACTTTGATCAGAACAACTCTAACAAGACAAGAAAATACACTTATTTCTACTACATTAGGGGCCATGCGGAGCCCAACGAAAGTAACCTTGACGTGAACGCATCTCTAGATTCATCTCGTGCAATATTTTCGCAGCCCCTTCCTTTCTCTCTTCCGTTTGGTAGAATAAATTAAATAAAACAAAAGTTTTGAATTAAAATAAAATATATAAATATAATTTTTTTTTTTTGTTTTTTTAAACTGCAAATGAACGGATCCTAAGTACATGTTTGATTTTCAATTTTGATAATCAAAAATAATTTTGCTAAGAATCAGAGTTCTTACTTTTATTCTCATACAATAAATCTATATTAATTAGAACGCGTATTACAATGTTTTCATCCACAAACTAAACATAGTGTGATACGTTCCCGCTAACTTTATCGACAACTTTATAGAAATTATGAATTGAGGATTCACATAACCTCCTCCCCTGGTCCTATCTGAAAGCATATATATTAATTTGATTTAAGAAAGATTGAACAAGTTATTTGAAGGCGGCCATAGACAGACACAGCCAACCTCAACAGTGTACTATTCTTTCGGAGCCTACCATTATTATTAAAAGAATACTATTCTTTCTTGCTGTAAAAAAAAACAACGTTGAAAAGATTCGAGACAACTGGCTAGCTATCTAGCTCGTGAGTCATGTCCCACGCTTACTAATTAGTAGCTTCTCTTCTCTTATATATTCCCTCATACTTTTCCACTTAAGCACCATTCTTCAGTACTTCCTTAATTTGCCACCCTAACCTACTGCATTATTATTCTCTTCCCCTTAATTTCTATCTCCAATCCCTCAGCAAAACGCAGCAAATGGGTCGGCTTAATCTCCTACTTGTGTGGTCACTCTCATTAACACTGTCCCTTTATTATCTACACCCAATCTCTGCTCAGCTCAGTCCAAACCACTATGCTAAAACATGCCCCAATCTTGAAAGCATCGTTAGACAGGCCGTTACCAAGAAGTTCCAACAAACCTTTGTCACCGTCCCAGCCACCCTTCGTCTCTTCTTTCATGATTGCTTTGTGCAGGTAACTTTTTATTTTTATTTTTTAATGACAAGTATTAATTTATTAGAATGTTAGTTTTATTAGTAGATGTGATTAAAACCGTCATTTTTCCATCTTCTTTTCTTTCTTAATCATCCAATCCATAACTCAATTGCATACCCACATAATGCCAATTGTTGCAATCACGCTCGCAGTTTCATCGGGATCCTTGACATTGCACAAGACTGTGCTAGCTGCAATTGTTTTCCTAAAGTTAAAATCAATAACAAAACAAATTCTACAAAGTTTTGAAAAAATTGTCACTAAAATTTAGTTACACAAAATTAGTAATTGGGAAAAACAATTTTCCATTACTAAATTTAGTAACTAATTAATTTTATTTTTTTTATAGTATTGCAGTCATGATTGGTGGCAAAAAGTATAAAAATCCAGACATTGCGACTGAAATTGCAGTCGCAAACAGTTTTTAAAAGCCTTGTTGATTATTTCTTGTTGAACTGATCAGTGTTCTAATTTTTTTGTGTGTGCTGTGTTAAAGGGTTGTGATGCTTCTGTTTTGATTGCATCCACCGGAAACAACCAAGCAGAGAAGGATCACCCAGACAACCTGTCTTTGGCGGGTGATGGGTTTGACACAGTGATCAAAGCAAAGGCTGCAGTAGATGCCATCCCTCAGTGCAGAAACAAAGTCTCATGTGCTGATATTCTGGCCTTGGCCACCCGTGATGTTATTGCACTGGTTAGTTCTTCAATAACACTCCAATTCGCGTGAGAAAAAAAAAACATAGTTTAATTTTTGGGATTAGGAATTAATTTTAGGTAAATGGTGAATTTGGTGCTTAAAAGTGTAACACCAAAAGTTAATAAATATTCTTAAAATATTGATTATAAAATTAAAAGAAAAAATATTTTTATCAGGATACCTAAAATACATTAACATGAATTTTTTATGTTCTCTTATAATTTTTATTTAATCACTTAGCACGTAGGAAGTACAACAATCAAAATTATATGATTGTGACATTTTTCACACATTTGAAAAGTAAATTGTTACTGCTTCACATCTTCAGAAAGTGGGCATTTATCCAAGTTAATTTCTTTGAAGATTGGTTAAAAAATGAACTAACAAACGCATGTGGGGGTATGTGTGTAGTCTGGTGGACCTTCATACACGGTTGAATTGGGAAGATTTGATGGTTTAGTTTCAAGAACTTCGGATGTGAATGGGAGGCTTCCACAGCCAACGAACAATTTGAACCAATTGAATTCACTGTTTGCGGCAAACGGCCTCACCCAAACTGACATGATTGCTCTCTCAGGTAATCTCCGTGCAACTGTTTGCAAATGGGTCCCATTTGCGTTTGTGCACGTTCTTGGGTCCTTGTTAGAGTGGTTGATATTTGATAATGTATCTTCTCATTTATGTTATTGCAAAGTATAGTCAAATGAGGAGATAATGATTCACGAGCGAAATAGTACACGCTAATTAAGGCCGTTTGGTTAATTAATTAGGCTTAATAAAAGAAGAGGTGGTTGGGGGAGAGACACTACTAGAAATTAGACTCCTTTAATCTATGGCTGTTAATACTTAATTTTATCAATTTTTTCATAAATTAAAAGCTTTAATTGTTTTTTTTTTTTGAAAAAAAACAGTAAACTATAAATATGTAGTGATGCCATTTCATATAATAATTTCTAAGGAGAGGGGCACAATACACATTTAAGTTGTTTGGTTGATAGAGAAAATTTATTAGGTGGTTTAGATAATCTTGTGTTTGTAGTCTTAGTTAATATTTATATGATATATACTTTTTTTATTTATAAATAAAAATTAATAACACTTAATTATATATTATGTAGAAATTTATAAAGATCATAATAGTCGTTTGCTGTCTAATAATTTCTCAAAATTTAAATCAGTTTCCTTAACAACGGTTTTTAATTGTGATCTAATTTTCATTATATCCTTGACGTAATAATTAAATAATATGTTTCCTAAACGTCAATTCTTAAATGTATTTAAATATGTAGAAGTTAAAATCCTTAAATAATTACAGTTTTAAATAAACATTCAGTTGTTATCATTTAATTAAAAAAACTTGATGGCATAAATGTGAAGACCTTGTTCTAAATTTTATCTTTAAAAGTGAAATTTATAACAGTCGTTTTTTAAAATCTAAAATTGTTATTTTATTTTGAAATATTTGAAACATGATTTTCATTATTTTGTTCTATAAATGTTCAAACAACGATAAAATAATGTAGTAGTAGTAAGAGATTCGTGTATTAAATATAATAAAACACAGTCATTTGTGAATCAGAAGCCACTGAATCAAACAACATAGAAAACCGAGCTTAACGCTTGTGAGCTTGCATTCAAGTTGCACAGCCAAAACAGCAGCCAGAAAACGAAGCCTCGCGTTCAGATCTCAAATCCTTATCAAAAGTGATTATCTAAATGCTAACAAGTGTTTTTAAACATGGTTAAATAATAAAAGAATTTATTATTATTATTAAGATGTATAAAATTATTTGTTTATAACTTTTTT
Organism: Glycine max; assembly: GCF_000004515.6. Classification (NCBI taxonomy): domain Eukaryota; kingdom Viridiplantae; phylum Streptophyta; class Magnoliopsida; order Fabales; family Fabaceae; genus Glycine; species Glycine max. Next base: position 14,484,339 of record NC_038253.2, on the reverse strand, counting down.
TGCATTTCTTTATAATTTTTATAATAAATATTTTTTTCAAATTTTTTAATAATACTTTTAGGACACTGTTTAACAAAATACTACACTTATTTCCTCCATCCATCAACGTGCCTAATTGTCCCTTTTTTTTTTTTGTTGCAGGTGCGCACACCCTTGGATTCTCCCACTGCAGCAAGTTCGCCAGTAGAATATACAGTACCCCAGTGGACCCAACACTGAACAAGCAATACGTAGCCCAATTGCAACAAATGTGCCCAAGGAACGTGGATCCTAGGATTGCCATCAACATGGACCCAACCACTCCTCGTAAATTCGACAACGTTTATTACCAAAACCTTCAACAAGGAAAGGGCCTCTTTACCTCGGACCAAATCCTCTTCACGGACCCAAGGTCCAGAAACACAGTTAATTCCTTCGCTTCTAGTAGCAACGTTTTCAACTCCAACTTTGTGGCTGCTATGACCAAATTGGGTCGTGTTGGAGTTAAGACTGCGAGAAATGGGAAAATTCGTACCGATTGTTCTGTTCTTTAAGTTAAGGCTTTAGTTGTACGTAGAAAGTCGCAAACAGTGCATGTTTTGGAGGTGAACACAAAACACACACACACATTGCAATTTTATTGCGGGGAATTTGCACGGGGTAGTTTAGATTGACTGTTGTTAATAAATTTGTTTGCGAATAATTCGGGAGTTGTAATTTGGATGTTCGGGAAAGGAAGGGTAAGGTTGAGTTTTTATTTGTTGTAATGTTTCCAAATAATTCGAACTTTTAGAATTGTTCATATAAATAAATGTTACCCAGAGGGGGAAATCACTAAATATGGATTTTAGATTACTTTAATCTCTGTTGGTCTTTAATTATCATTTATATTAAACTTTTAGATCAAATAATGACTTGAAAATATTGTTTTAATATTAACTTTCATTAAGAATATATGTAATTTAATAAAAACTTGCATTTGCAATTATTTAAATTAAAAGTCTAATTGAATTCGATTCCCTTAAATATAGTCTCAAGTTTAAATTTTGTAAATAAAAAAAAACATAGTTAAGAGAAGAGAACCTCATTAAAGGTAATCAGTCAAATTTTCTGATAAAAATTAATCATCAACACAATAACATCATTAAAAAAATTAAAAGACTCATGCTAAATCTTTTTTTTTTTAAGAATAGTTAAAGTGTTGTCTTTATGCCACTCTCAGCCAGAATAAAGAACTGACAACTAACTTCCTTCTACTGCCTCCATTTTCTAACCAAGCACACAGTAGATGAATAGGATTTAACAACGTATTCCCTTTCATTTTAATTTAGGTTTTCTTGATAGGCATTGAAAGCTGTTGATTTATCCACTATCAATATTCTTACATATTATTTTCCTGCAATTGTTCGCTTGAAATATTCAACTTCACCGTACGAACACAACGGCATAACACAACAACGCACACAAGTGCAAGACTGCATAATATTTGGAGACCAATCTGTATTAAGTATCATTTCAATCGATTTCAAAACCATGGGAACGATCTTATCTTCACATTCAGACTCCTTTATTTTATATATATAAAACAAAAACAATTACATCACCCCAAAATTAAATGAAATAAAAAAACAACTTCGCCCACAATAAGAAAATGACAACTTCAAATGTATTTACCATAAAGTTGGCCATCAACATATAACAAACAAAGAAGCACAGCATAAAATTCAAAGTGGGGTGGGGAAACAAACACAAGGGCAACATCAAAACAAATGATATTTTCAAGGACAAAAACGTATTGGCATCTTTTTAGCCAAAAGATCAAATAATAAAAATGATGAACGAAGCTTTCTTGGTTTATTAAGTATAATATGTTAACAATCAAGCCACAAAGGCTCAATCATTATGTCTATTAACCCCAGGAAATCACCAAAGGAATAAATTGAAATTGGGTCAAGGGTAAATTGAAATTCAAAACTCATGCATTTCGTATGTGTAGAGCTTTGTCTAAAATCCCTTCATTAGTTGAGCCAACCTGAGTAGGTGAGGTGAGGGTAGTCTTAACAAATCATCTGCATACCGATCTGGTTTGTTCACCTTATAATGTGGTGCAATGGCATGCTGCATTTGCAGATTCATATAGGTTGAAACTATTCAACAAAAATCATGAAGGATGCCACAATATGGCTGACAGTAAGACATATACACAAACAGAAAGGGAGATGTTGAAAAACCATGTCAAAAAATAAATCCCCACGAGTATTTTGACACCCCAATATTTCAAATACCTCACCAATAACTCTTATTTCTCTCTATCTATCTCTTCCTATCGCATCATATCACCTATCATACCTTATTTTTCTCTCTCACTAGTCTACTAGCATTTGGCTGTCAAAATATATTTTTCCAATCCCCACTTAACAAAATCTGCCAACATGCTCCAAGGAAAATTGTTAGAAGACCCACCATGCAACTAGGTAACAAACATAAGTGGTGAGTGAATTGCCATCAAGAAAAACTCACTAGTCTCCAAATATATCTTCCAAAAAGGATGCTGGTAAATTCCTCGGGTACAACCGTAGGATACACACCTATATTCTGCTCATATGTTGAATTCTCCATCACATGTGATGTTGAGAACTGTTACAAGGACTCATGGAATCACAAATGTTATGGCATGTGAAAAGAATTTAAGTTATATACACTGTCAAATTCTCCATCACAAGCCACAACTCAGTGTCACATTGACAACTGTTGCAAAGACTAATGGAATCACAAATAATATGGCATATTCTAGAATTATATACTCTTAAAACAACAAATTTGAGAAACAAGATAGAAACCATCTAACTCCTATATTATAAATTAGGATACACTGCCAGAAGTATAAGACTCTCGCTCCCTTCACTCTTGATTAAATATTCACAATATTTTCTCTCTTCTCTCTTAGAATATGCACTTCACAAACTATCCCATCAACTAGTCCAAAAATTTCTCTCAAACATCTCAAACTTCATCTTTTTACTTGTATATGTGATCTTCTTAACCACCTATCTCTTTTCACTCTACCTTCTTTTATCTCTATTTCTGAATTGAATTTCAATAATTTATTCTTAAAAAAATTATCAATAATTAAAAATAATCTTATATTGCAATTTCAACTATTCATTGTAAATTCAAAACATAATTTATATATTCAAAGATATTTATTTTTTAAGAATTTCATTATAATTTAATTTATATATTCTAAATTATTTATTTATCAAAAAATTAACTGTATACAAATAAACATTTAAAATTGCACTTTGCCAATTAATGTACTTTGCCAATTACCCGTGTACACAAGCTGCTTCCTCTGTCTAACAGGAAAAGGTAACAATATTTCATTAAACTTCAAAATTCTAAATTAAGATTGCAGTTACAAATTTAAGATAGGTGTCTTATCATGACCATCATGCACCTACCACAAAAATAAAATGCATTAAATGAACAAGGATGTAAGTTAGAATCTAAAAGACTATAGTGTTAAATTCACATGTTAAGGACCTTGGACCATCAAATACAACTAAAATGTGCAGAAGACCTGAACAAACTACTTCAAATAATTTGATTGCAAATTCATGTCTTTTATACACGACAGAAAGATCACATTTGTACTTCTTGGGTTTGTTGCAAGAAATTCAATTAGAAAGAATTGCACCACTTCTACCAACTGTTATATTATAAATAAATTTATTATGATCCAAACTTAATTGGTGTACGGTGTTTCAGAAAATGAAGAAATTGGTGGGAGCTTCCATTTTTTTTCATTCTCTACTATTAGGACCTCTAAAAATTGCAGAGAGCAAACAAAGACAAGAAATTGGTGTATGGTGTTTCGGCAGATGAAGACCAATTTGCATTTATTTGAAACAAACTAGAAGGATGACTTTTTCATGCATGACCTTTATACAAGCAAACAAATAAGATGCTATAATTTCCTACATGCACATTAATGATACTCAGAACTCAGAACAAAACAGAATGTGTTTGTAATGGAAAACTGAACATGAGCTTTACAAAACAAAATTCAATACAATGAAGAAATAACCTACCTATATCGAGAAGATATCCCTTCTTTGCACTAAATTTTATTCTTATGGTGGCTAATGATTTTACAATTTAATATCTCATAATGTCCCAAACCAAATTTCTAAACACTGAAACCTATACAGATTGCAGTCAGCAGATCAAAACTTCTCATATTTCCACTTACGTATGTCAGCAATTTTGAGTGAAAAATCAATAATAGATTCAGGAATGACTTACCTATTCCAATATCATTACTTTGAGGAAAATTCAATTTTATAGCTGGCATCAGTACAGTGTTGAAACTGTCTTGGTTCATTCTTCTAATGCACATAGACAAACCTTCTCTAAATTTAGTGGCCAATCTTCCCCTAATATAGTAGGATTCAACTCTACTGCTGTTCTAAAGTCTGATATAGATACAGAAGCAGATCTAATAGGCTTTTGCACACATCTTCTCAGTGGTAGTTCATTCAAACCAGGTTGTATTGGACCACTGAACTTATTTACAGACTTTGAAGCAGCTAAATCCAAACAGGGCTTTATCAATCTTTTGAGGTAAACATCAAGTGCATTATTTAACAAGCTGGCAGCATCCGTTGAGATCTTAAGTCCTTCTATTTCCAATTTCTGCTCCAACCTTTTTGTCAAAGAACATGTATCAGGTAGCTGAGCAATGCTTTGACAGGTATCACTAACAGTACCAGATGATAATCCTTGGGATAAATATTTTGGCTGTGGTCTTCTGTTGTAAGTGGGAATAGCAAGAGGTGCTTGAATAGGACTCTTTTTGAAAAGGTTCAGGATTTCATAATCCTGATCAACCTCCTCCCCATCTTCCACAGAGAGAGGAAGTCTACTACCTGCAGATTGAAGATTAAGAATACTTTGCTGTTCATGAATTTTTGGGACTGAATCCTCACACCCAATGCTGTTGTTCTTCCCATTAGGACCAAGAGGGCTCGGACGGTCCCTGGATCTGCGATCACGCAAATTTGGAGTCCTGCCTTTTCGAGGAGATTGAGGAAAATCCTTGCACAGTATCTGAAGGTTGCTACACCCATTTGGTGTTTTCACGTTCAAAGAACTTTCTACTTTGCTTTCTCTTGACCCGGCTGTCTTGGAGAGACATGCTTTTCTCAAGATTGACTTGAGAAAATGATTATGAAGAGGGACATTTTCTCTCCCAATAGTTGCGATGCAGACCCTATCAAACTCATGTTTGCTAATTTTGAAACTCAGAAATCTCTCCAGAAGATTAAAGTACTTGCGTGTTTTCACACTACCAAGCCTCCTTTCAATTTGTAACTTTTGCTCTATCGTGTCTGCAGGAGAAAAATACCGTGCCGCTGGCATAATGCTTCCCCAAGTTATTTCAGCTGCAATCAAAATCAAACCATCATATAATCAAAACTCATACAGCAAAAATTCATAACGTAATTGGAACACTGTTATAGCCTTATAGGGGATATCTCAGCTTCACGACTTAAGTCAGCATCAGTTAGGTGCAACTGTTATAGGGGATAAGCTTGTTTCCAAATTCGTGAATTTCAGCTATAAAAATAAACCCATACAAGGCATAAAAATAACCAAAACCCAAAAACTCAAACCTTCAAAGTTAAAAACAAAATATCCTACAATTTATTCGCAAAGTCGCTACCAGTAAAGAGAACAATTGGCACTAATTGGAAAAGCGGTTTTGCAACTTCAAAAAATTCAAATCGATTGCCGGAGCAATAGAGAACGAACCACAACGCGCGAAATTGATCAAAGAATCGAAAACTAACAACACTCGATAAAGCGGGAAAATAGAGAATGCAAAATCTCAGCTTTGATACTTCAAATTGATAGTTGGAGCAATAGAGGACGAACCTGAATGCGCGAAATTGTTGATCAAGAATCGAAAACTCTCTCAGAGCACCCAATAACACTAAAGCGGGAAAAAAAGAAAAGAAAAGGAAAACGAAGTGAGCGGTGAGAATGCGAAACCTTGAATTTGAATTGAGAGTGTGAAGAGGACGTTTCTAATTGCAATCAGTGGATGAATAGTACAATGGAAGCTATTGCTTTGGGAAGTGCAAGAAGAAGAAAAAAGGATTAGGGCTTGTTGTTGTTGCCAAGGATAGAGGAGAGAGGGCCACCTTGACCTTTCCGAAGCTTCCAAGTTCCAAGTCGTAATTTGGTCAAAGGCACGTGCTTTTTGCAATGGGTTAACACTTGAGAGTTTAACGCTTTAACTACACTATGACGCCAAACACTGAGGTTCCTACTACTACTAGTGTGCCAAAGCCAAAAACAATTAACGATTCATAACTTTACTATATGACTAAAATAGAACCTCCACGAGTACAAGTCACACAAACACTAATTAACCCTCAACATTTCATGGACTAAGTAAGGGTAAACCTAGAACATCGTTTAAATAATTTATATTTTTTATTAGAATGTAATGTTTATAATTTTTATTATCTTTAATTTTTCCCTGCAAATTCTAAGAAAATATTGAATAGTATTTATTTAATTTAATATGTCAATTTTTTATAAATATATATAAGATAACTAATTTTGAATATTGTATATATAGGAAATATATACAGGGACATAGTTAGAATTTTTTTTCAAGGGGGCAAATTTAATGTATAAAAGAAATAATTTTATAAGGACTAAAATAAAAAAATATATATTTAAATCTTAATAAATTTTATAAAATGAAATATAAGAAAAAAAATGAACAATGTAACCTTGGAAATAAGATACCTCCCAAATTGCAAATAATAATTTGTTAAGAATTAATCGAATTGAGGTTATAGCATCATCATTGGCTCGAATTGAAATATCGATAAGGTTTGGGTCACAATTTGTATTGATTAAATAAATTGTTGAAATTTTTAAAGTTATACATTCTCAAAGAGTTATATATTCTCTTTGTTGATCAATGATTATTATAATATCAGGTAATCCAGTCATATATTTAATGCCTCCAAAATATGTTTCTAAATGAGCTAAATGTGTCTTTAATATAGCTATATCTCTTTTTGGTAAACTATTGACTATCCCCCTCTTTGATTACATTCTCAAGTCATTGAACTTTTGAAGTTGTGTTTTTGTAGTATATTACTCATTGATGCTACTGACTTTAAAGATGAAAACTATTTAGACCTCTGGGATACATAATTTTGTCACCATATATATTTTTAACATGTAGCATGGAAGTTCTTTTATTAACATATAGGAGGGTCAACCATCTAGCTTCCAAGATACCATAAAAACATCAAATTTTTTCAGTGTTTTTTGTCAAGTAAACTTAATTATTCTTTTTCTAGACTTTAACCTCAAACACTTCATAAAGATCCTCCAAATATACACTGCATTTGATTTCATTAAAAAAATTCATAGAAAAATAAATTTGACAACTTAATCTTATCCTGCAATGATATATATATATAACACACATGCTATAGATTATCACTAATCTAACAAATCAAATAAAATAGAAGAAATACATATAATGTTACATATCCAGGAGAGACTTCACAAAGAAAAGTGTGTCATTTTAGATCTCAGATAGATTCTTTGTTATCATCGTAATAAAGATAATCTTTAATCTGATTATTAAAATAAATAAAAAAACAAATAAAATTCATGAATTATCATGTCACATGACAAATTTTTTTTTTTAAAAACAACAATATAATTAAACCTTGACATGAAGTAATACTTTAGTATGAAAAGCAAAGTTCTGAATCCAAAAAAATAGTCAGAACCATGGACTCTTATATAGATACAAAGAAGTAGACAAAGAATGAAGAAGTTATCAATATGATGTGTAGGAGAATAGTTAACATGGATGCAATTAATATGAAGTGAATGCAATTAAAATAAAATTTCAAGATGGAATATACAAAGAAGGAGTGAGAGAATGAAGAGGTTATTAACATGATGGGTATTGGATAAGCTCTAGCCTAGTCTCTTAATAATATCTTCCTATTACTATGAAAAAATGGATAAGTTCTAGCTTAGTTTGTTAATAATATCTTCATATTATTATGCAGTGATAAATTGTTAACAATAAATCATTATTACTTTCAGTTTAATAGTAGATAATTATTATTGTTAGTTTAACAGTAGATCATTATCATTGTTTCTTAGTTTCAATTATTATGATTATCATTTATCATTCAGTTGCGATCTCCATCTATATATGTAGTACGCTCCTTCATTGAATAAATCAGATTCATTCATACTCTCTATACTACTATAAGGTATTAGAAGTTTTATCTTAACGACAATCATATCAATCCTTCTTGGAAAGTCCAACTCAATGCCCTACTAGTAGGCCTTGACCTAATTGCCTACATTGACGACACAAATCCATGCCCAGCCTCTGGCCATCATGACTTCCAATACTAGAAGTGCCAGGATCAACTAATCCTTCTTGCCATCGTCTCATCTGTTGATCAAAATGTGATCACATTGCTTAGGAATGTCCAGACTTCCAAGTAGGCATGGGACACTCTCAACAAAAGGTATGCCAGCAAGACCCATGCCCGAATCATGTATTTGAAAGAACGCCTCACTCGTTTCACAAAAGGCTCTTGATCCATGATTGATCATCTCCATGGAATAAAATCTTTGGTTGATGAATTAGCCATCATCAATGCTATACTGGATGATGTAGGCCTTGTCATTCACACCCTAAATGGGCTAGGTGTTGAGTACAAGGAGGTTTCTACAGCTCTTCGCACTTGTGAAAAACTAATTGACTTTGAAGACATTTATGATCTTCTCTCTGACATTGAGAGTTATCTCAAGAGGGATGACAACAATAATGATACATCATTTGTTGCCACTACTCATGCAGCACACAAGGGTAAGCAACCTTACCACAAAAGTCCTACAATCTAAATCATTGATCATCCTTCAACCGATCCATTTCTCCCAATTCCTCAAAGAAGGTGTTTTGTCAAATACCGTGACAAACCTGGCCATAGAGTCAAGGTGTGCTAAAAGATTCATGGATATCCCAAAAGAAATCCATAACCCTATGCACATCATGCTTGCACAATGACTTAGCATGTGCCACTAATTGGATAATGGATTTTGGTGCTATTCATTATATCACCAATGATCTAGATAATCTCCACATCACAAATTCATAACATGGCCAAGATCAACTCATTGTAGGAGATAGTACTGCTCTTCTTATAACACATACTCGTAACACCATTTTACACATTTGCTCACATCCATTGCAATTACCAAAAGTTTTACATGTTCCCACCATTGCACAAAACTTATTATCGGTTTCATCTCTATGTAAAACTAACCCAATCTCAATTGAATTTTTCTCTGATTATTTTTTAGTGAAAGACCAAAAGACAAGGGTGCTTCTACTCAAATGACTACATAAACATGGTCTCTACCACATACCATCACCAACCATTTCACCCAAAGCTCTAGTCTCCACATCCTCGTCCTAACCTCCATGGCACCATATTCTCGAGCATCCCTCTGATCGTATTTTGAGATACCTAACATCTTTTCATAAAATAAAAGTGAGTTCCAATGATCCATATGTCTCGTGTAATAGTTCAAAGAGTCATAAGTTACCATTCTTGAACTCGTTTACACTGATGTTTGAGGTCTAGCTATAGTTAGGTCTTTAGATGGTTTTTACTATTATCATGTCTTTCTTGATCAATTTTGAAAGTATATTTGGTTGTCTCAATCATATTTCCCCAGTTCAAAAGTTTGGTTGAAAAATATTTTAATGCATAAATTGTTTCTTTCTACTCCGATAGTGAAGGTGAATTCATCAAACTGAAAAATTATTTGGCCCAACACGGGTACCTCACTTCACTACCCCACCTTATACCCTTGAACTCAATGCAGCTGCTGAAAGATAACATCGTCATATAGTAGAAATTAGTTGTGCACCTATCCAATTAACCTCATCATCTCAAGAGGCACCCTTGGCTTCCGCTCCAACACCAAGTAACATTTCTCCTCTTTTTTTCCCATCCATTATTACTTCAGATGTTACGAATGCTTAGGTTAAGAATCTCAATTCACAGAGAAATCATCCCATAGTAACTCGTTCTCAGAATAATAATTTCAAGCCCAAGAGGGCCTTGAACGCGTTTAAACATTCACTTCATGAGAACCTTGAACCATCAACAGTCAAAGAGGCTATGCAACATACTCATTGGAGGAAAGCTATCTCAGATGAATTTGATGCCCTTATTTGAAATGGGACATGGTTGTTGGTACCACCACCCAAGCATCATAATATCCTGGCATGCAAGTGGATCTTTCATATTAAACGACGTCCAGATGGTTCTATTGATAAATACAATGCACATCTTGTTGCAAAAGGGATCACTGATAATTGCTATGCATACTTAGTTTGTGCACTTAAATTACATAACAATTATCTAATTTCTTCTCTTTTGATGCTTCTTTTGACTTTAAAAGATAGGAATTTAGATTCTTATGAGTTTTTATCTTAAGAATACTAAAGTTAGTAAATTTATAGAGTTTTGTTCCATTTTGTAGAGTTTTGATACATCAACAAAGGATTAGAAGATGTTTCAAGAATTAGAGCAGTGCGCTTAGAACACTAGTGCACATTCAGCGTGAGAAGCAAAGTTTGAAGTTAGTTGTATCATGCATGGCACTAAGCTCGCATCTGGAGACTTAGCACATGATCACTTAAGTTAAATGTACTATGCATGTGCACTCAGTGCGCACATGTAGGCTTAGCAAACAATGATTTTTGAAAAGCATGGCAATGCAGCGTTTTGAAAGATATAAAGATTGCAATGTTCTTTTTGGAAGGAGCTCATGAAGGAGATGCTTTGAAGCAAAAACATCCATTTTTGGGAGCTCCATCTCTTCCATTTTCTTCCATTTTGCTTGTTCCATCTTCTTGTTTTGAGCCTTTCATGACAATGAGAGGCTAACTTACTCATTGTTGGGGGCTTGGATACCAAAAACTCTATGATATAATGATGTTTACTATCCATTTAATGTTATTTCAATATTATTGATTCTTTTCTATGTTTATTGTTTTGTTTATAGTTCGATCACTCATTTACATGTATGTTATAGGGTTTTAATCATTGAGAAATGTTTTTACCCTAAGAACTTGAAGGAACTTCTAAGTAACTCATGTCTAGGGATGGAATGGTGTTAGTTATCCTTATTTATGCATCTTTATTCGTAAAGCAAGTCACTTGGTTTATCTTTCTAAGGGATTAGGAGAGAAGTCAAGTGAATTAGGCTCTTTCACATAAAGGATCATGATTAGAGTAGTTTAGTTGATGAAGTTCATAGTTGAAATAACTTTGAATGGTGAAAAATCCTTAACATTGCATCAAGAGTACTTTTGGCAGGCCAAACACCAACACTTCTACAAAAATCTGCATCAAGTATCATTTTCCATACCCAAGTGTTTGTTTTTTCTTGTCTCTTGCATCATGCTCTATTTTTACATCCTATACTATTGTTGAATTTTACATTTCTGCACTATTACTCTAAAAAATACTTATTTTTTTAGTCATTCCTTTGCTTAAAATTCGGTATATACAAACTCTAAATATAATCAAAGTCAATGTGGACTCAACAATCGATCTTACTGTTTAGTATTACTGTGACAAATTGGTATACTTGTCAATGAGTTAACATTCACTCAATGCCTTGGTGTAGATTTCAAAGAGACCTTTTCACCAATTGTGAAACCGCAAACTGTAAAAGTTATACTAACACTAGCCTTGAACAACTGCTGGCAAATGCATCAATTGAATGTCAACAATGCCTTTCTCCAAGGCAGACTCTCTGAACAAGTTTTATGGCCTAGCCACCAAGACTCGAAGATTGTCAACATCGGGATTATGTTTGCAAGCTTCAAAAAGCTATCTATGGGCCCCGACAGGTACCATAAACATGGCATAATGCCTTGAAAACCATCATCACTTCATATGGATTTGTAAGAAGCAAGAGTGGTACGTCCTTCTTCATCTTTACATATGGAAATGTGAAAGCATTTTTCCTTGCAAATGTAGATGATCCGTTGCTTACAAGCAACCACAATGGTTTTCTTCAGGCCTTCGTTATAGCCTTTTCATACAGATTTCCACTGAAAAACATGGGTGCACCTCACTACTTCCTTGGCATTGAATTCATACCCACCAAATCAGGGATCTTCCTTTATCAACACAAGTACATTCGTGATGTTCTGGAAAATCTTGACATGGAAAGGGCAAAACCAACACCCACACCCCTATCTCCATTTGCTACACTACAGTTACATGATGGTAGCCCAGACACAAATGCAATGACATTCCACCAAATCATCAGGTCCATTCGATATCTCAATCTCATGCACCCAGACCTGTCATTTTCCATCAACAAGTTTTCCCAATACATGCATAAACCCATAACTCTTCATTTGCAGCATCTGAAATGCTTGCCTTGTTACCTAAAGCACACCATCAACTATGATATACTGCTTTAAAGATCTTCCACTAACAGATTGTTCGCATACCTGGACACAAACTGGGGTGGAAACTCATATGATAGAACCTCTACATCTACCTTCATCATCTTTTAGAGGGGAAAAAGACAGTTGCTTGATCATCTACAAAGGTTGAATATAGGATTGTTGCCACTACCACTTCCGAGTTCATGTGGTTGCTAAATCTACTCATAGAATTGCAGGTCTTCATGCCACACTCACCACGTCTTTTGTGTGACAATGTTGGTGCAACTTATCTATGTGCAAACCTTGTGCTTCACTTGCGTATAAAGCATATATTTCTTGACTGCCATTTTGTTTGCAAACAAGTCCAAGCAGGTTGACTTCAAGTGCCACATGTGTCAACAAAAGATTAATTGACAGACATTCTCACAAAGTCGTTGGCAACTGCACATTTTTAGGAGCTAACAACCAAGATGAAGGTCACAAATGGTGACTTCATCTTGCGGGGGCGAATTGGATAAGCTCTAGCTTAGTCTGTTAATAATATCTTCTTATTATTATGCATTGATAAATTGTTAACAATAGATAATTATCATTGTTATTTTAACATTAGATAATTATTATTGTAGATAATTATTATTGTTAGTTTAATAGTAGATAATTATTATTGTTTTTTAGTTTTAATTATTGTAATTATCATTTATCATTCAATTGTAATCTCCACATATATATGGAGTATGCTCTTTCAATGAATAAATCAGATTCATTCATCCTCTCTATACCACTATAATGGGTAGGAGATTATATTTTTTAAAAAGGAAGGTAAGGGAATAGTTAACATGAATATAATTAATATGGAGTGAATGCAATTAATGTGGAGGTTTTAGTTAGAAAATGAAGATGACATAAGATAGGTGAAGAAGGTTTTGAGCGGGAACTCCAGAAGAAAGAGCTTTTATATATAATATAGATATAGATAGATATAAATGCACAAATAATTAACAATTCATTATAAAACAACACAATTCACAAATCTCTAGAGGATCCAAACACTATTTTTTGTCCTAACTTTATCACCTCCTATTTTTTTTTCAGTCTCCTAATTTTCCTTTTGTTTCTAAGGCTTTCTCCACAACTAAATGAGAATTTGAAGAACGATACCATGACAAAACTTGGTGGATAAACATACATAATGATAACTACTCCAATTGCATGATATAAAAGAAAATGAAAGGTAAAAATGATTTTGAAAAATATATAAACTGATCCTACCGTGTGCTTGCATAGTCATAAAGCTTGTCGTTGTTGGAGAACATAATCAATCTAACTTTAGTGATGGAGAACACAATCAACATGAAGATAAAATAGGTTATTAGAGATCGCAGTTGATCAATATACTCCACATATAGTTGAGTCTAAATAAACAAGCTCAAAATAACTCAATTTTATTCTTTCCTTGTTAAGTTAATTAGAAGGAATAAGGCACTTAATTTTTGTTATCACAACTCAGGTTGTTACTTACTTTTATATGTTTGACTTTTAGAAAACTTCTCTACGTTTACTCCTCAATTCCTCAAATCAAATCAATTTAAAATAATGAACTAAATTGTAAGGACTAGTGTAGCTCATTTCAAGCAACAATTGTAATGTAAAATCAACTACACATATAGCTAAAAAAGATGTTAAAGAACATTTATGAAATAAAGCCACTAATGTGGCAATAACACTATAATCTCAACTAATATAGTAAATTGAAATATCAATGTCACCTGAATCTCAAGTAAATTATGTTTATTGCTTCATTTTATATTATAAGAAACAATCATTGTTTAAGTTCTTTCGAGAAAATATGAGATCTCATACCCATGCAAGATACTCATATTTCTCGTTTGTTTAGCCAGGTAATAATTGAAGTGTTCTTGTTAATTATGACCTATAGAAAAAAATTGCAAAGAAATATAGGTTTTAAAGACATAATTGGACATTGTTTAGGGTTAAAATAAAAGAGGATAAGATAATTAAGAGTGTGTAGAAAAAAGAAGTTCATGTTCACATTTAAAGTAGACTTGAAAAGAAAATAAAAAAATAGAAGTTCTAGTTAACAGAATCCAAGTCCCTATAGAACAACTTTGACAATTAAAGCTAACTCTTGTACATATTTTAGCAAGATCTTATTTTAAACATCAACCATAACCTCTACAAAGGTCACTAAAACTGGAACAAGTGTTGCAATATGGGCTCAAGAAGGATCTTATTGAAGTGAATGAGAAAGTCACTATAAGAGAAGTTGAATAATAACACTTGACTAACTATGGCTTTTTATGCAAAAGAACACACAACTTTTGAAGTTTCTTCTTAAGCTTACGACTTGGATTTCAAAAGCTTTGTTAGGATCAAGGCTTATCCTTTTATAGTACTTTGGATGAAAATAATTATCTAATAAAATGCTTTAGATGAGGGAGCATATTCCCAATCGCTATGAATCTCCCCAAGTATTCAGTAATTGACTCATTAAACTTGTTGCAATGTATTCATTAAGTCAGCCACATATAAGTCAAGTTGAGGATATTAGAATCTATAGTGGAAACAACTTTTCATATCAGCCCAATTCTAAATGGAATTAGGTGACAAGGTGGAATACCACATGAAGGTTTTGTCAATAAGAAAAAGTGATATTGTTACCTATAATGGTCATTCTGAATTGTATCCCACATATGGCTCATACGCTTATTGATAATTGGTATGCCTCTACCCCAAGTCCATTGGTGATTACTAGGGAAAACATGGCAAATGATTGTTTACCTAATTCATGAACGATTAAAAAGAACCCCTAGGGCTCATACACTTGTCAACAATTGGTTTCCCCCACTACTTGTTAAGTAATTCCATACGAATGACCTAGAGTAGCCTTACAATGTAAGTTTTGGCCTACAAGATTAGTTGTAGTGGCCTAAAATACATGAGTAGCCCTTTGAGCTCTGAGGTGAAAAAGTAATCCATCTGCATTTGGTGGTTTCCTAAACATTTGCATTGTCTCAAATTGAAATTATAGAGACCAAGAAACCATTGATGTTGGTTGAGCAATGATTGGTGTTGTTGCAAACACATTTGGCTGGTTCTTGGTATCAAAGTAACCAAAAACCTCTTGGTGGTAGCCTTGTTTTCATTGCAATTCTATTCTAGACTTTTGAATCTCATTTTGCACCTTAGGCTTGACAATATCCCCTAGATTTTGGGAAATGTCTTGCATGATATCATGTACTCTCATCTCCATCTACTAACGAATATATATAGAAAGGTGCAACTACAGGATCTGACTCCTCAAGAAAAGGAATAAATGTGGTGATGTTACATGTATATAGGAAGGGGTAACTACAGGATTTGGTTCTTAATAACTTGTAAAGTATCATGAAAATGGAGGAACATAAGTGGTGACAATAACTAAATGTCTAGTTACATTGTAGGATTGTGTCTCATGTCACCTACAGACTCATTGATGATGAAGAAGTTTTGTGAGTGATAAGGTGGTCCATAAATTGTTGTAGTTAGTGGACTACCAGTGGCCTGAGTCGTTACCATAGGAGGAACAATTGTAGTGGTTATAATTGTGTTTGTTTGTTTCATAATACGGTTTTCAAAAGTCTTTCTCATTGTTGGAGTCAAATTCATCTTTAATTGAAAATGCTAAATCTTGATCTCAATTACATGTGTCAATCATAATTGAATAATGGTGAAGGAAACTTTAGTTTGAGATGACTAGAGTCCTACTGGGCATGAAAATTTATATTGATGTGAAATTTACAACTAATTTGTCGTGGGAAATGACTAATTACCAATGAATTGATTTCATTTTGGCAATTGACTCTAGGAAGAGATTATGCTCCTTGATTAGGTTTCCAATCCACTCCAAAAAAACATTATTGTTGAAGTTTCTATACTATGTTACTCTTATGAATGAATTAACAATAAAAAAATGTTGTAAACAAGGCAATAAATATAAGACAAATGACTAAAAAAGATAAATTTGATCAATTTGGTTAGGGACTTGTTTTATATCATGTTTTCTACTATATATAATATTTTCTAAATTATTACAAGCATTAACCATTTCTTGAGTACATCAGTCATTTTCTAGTAATTTAGTAATTACCCACGTATGACAATTATGGAGGCATGCTTCCATCATGGATAATGTCCTAAAAATTGTCACTAAACATTTTCCCATATTGTTTTTATTATGCACTTCACATGAATAAAATAATAATTATTTTCCATTACTCATCTTCTTAGTTTTTAGGATATATATATATATATATATATATATATATATATATATATATATATATATATATATATATATATATATATATATATATTTACGCTTACACTTTGGTTCGGACTTTTAGTATTTGGATGGTTGAGTGGGTGTTTAAGGTTTGGTCTTTTGGATCTTTGAAATGTTTGATAGATACTGAGTTTGAATCTACCAAAATCAATTCATAAAAAGTTCTTGTCTTCAGGATGGTAGTTGGTTTGTAGTGAAATTCTGGTGGGAAAGCCTTGGCCGTCGCCTTGAAGGGATTTTTGTCCCAAAATTCAGGTTCCATCTGCAAAACAGTTAACAATTTATTTTTATAAATATAATTGTTAGTTTGTTTGGTAGGTGGTGTTTGAGCTTTGGCTAAAGGTAGTTTTCCTTTAGTATTGGTGGCTGTTTTGGTCATTGACGCATTTTGGATCATTGTTTGTAAATTTGATTCAGATTCATCATCAGATTCTGAGGCAATGTCTGCCCAAGATTTTTTGATTATTTTTGGAAGTTTGGTCAGACCCATGTCTTGAAGGGCCTGAAGGGTTTCAATTGGCCATGCATAGTCGGGCGATGTTTGTTTGGCGGTTGCCGGTTTGGGAGATTCCTGAGTGGATGGCTCAGGTTTGATTGAGGCAATCTGGGTTGATGACCCTTCTAAATTGGTTTTCTGGGTAGATGACCCAGCCTGGGTTGGTGACCCAGAAGAGGTAGATAATTTCTTGATGGTTGGCTCTGGAAGAGCCAGCCTGGCTCCTTTGCCTGTACTCCTTCCTCCCCGTAGGGAGATTCCCGATGCCTTAGGAGGCATTACCACTTTTCTGTAAGAATTCACGGGTAAGGTAGTCAGGTAGTGAATTTGAGGTGCCCTTGATGTATTCTATGTCAAAATCAAAGACACTTAAAATTGCTTGCCATCGTGCAAAAATTTGTTTTGAGGCAAGGTTTTTAACATCTTTTTGTAAAATATCTTTGGCTGATTTACAATCAACCCTGATTAAAAATTTTTGGTTTAATAAATCCGATTGAAATTTGGAAATGCACAAAACAATTGCTAAAACCTCTTTTTTAACAGTTGAATATTTTAATTGTGCAGGATTCCAATGTTTTGATGTATATGCAATGACATGATCTTGGCCATGGACTCTTTGTTTGAGGATGCCACCATAACCTATGTCTGAAGCATCAGTTTCGACAATTTTAAATGCCTGTGGAATAGGAAGATACAGACATTTAATGGATTGGACTTTGACTTTGATTTCTTTAACCGTTTGTGTATGGAGGTCAGACCAAGGAGGCGGATTTTTCTTCAGCCTATCATGTAATGGCTTGACAATATTATTTAAATAGGGGACAAATTCTCCTACGTAATTTAGACAACCTAGAAATCTTTGTAACTGGGTTTTGTCTAAGATTTGGTTGGGGAATTTGCTAGCAAACTCTATTGATCTTTCGATTGGAATGATTGTACCTTGATATATATTGTGACCAAGGAATCGAATTCGAGTTTGGAAAAGATTGATTTTTGATTTGGAGACTGCCAAACCATTTTGTTTGATGATATGTATGAAGGTTTGGAGATGTTTGAAATGTTGGTCAATGTTTTGGGAAAAGATTAAAACATCATCTATGTAGACAATGACAAATTTTGAATAGGGATTAAAAATATCGTTCATAATTTTTTGAAATTCTGAAGGGGCATTCTTCAGTCCGAATGGCATCACGTTCCATTCATATTGCCCGAAAGGTACAGTAAACGCTGTTTTGTACCTATCTGATTCTTGGATTTGGATTTGCCAAAATCCAGATTTCATATCAAAATTTTGAAAATATCTTTGCAGAATTTAATCTGTTAAGCAAATCTTTTTTGTTTGGAATAGGATATCTAATCCATTGTAATGCTTGATTTAATGGTTTGTAATTTATGACTAAGCGGGGTGTTCCACGCTCAATCTCAGATTGTTTGTTAACATAAAAAGCCGCACAAGACCATGGGCTTTTGCTTTTCCGGATTAGGCCTTTATCAAGCAAATCCTTGATTTCCTTTTGACAGTATTGAAGAAGTTCTTCATTCATTTGGATTGGTCTGGCTTTTGTGGGAATTTGTTTTTCCCTAAAGTCTTTCTCATAAGGGAGATCGACAATATGTTTCTTTCTGTCCCAAAATGCATGTGGCAATTCAGACCAAACGGTCGATTCAATATGATTTAATAAAGATTGAATTCTTTCTTTTACTTGGGGTTTTCCCAGTTGTGTCAGAATATTATTAAAAGATACTTCTTCTTTTAAGAAGTTAATTTGATTAATCTTATTCTCTATAAGATTTATATTTCTGGAAATTGGTTTAGTAGAAAAATTAAATGTAATTTTTCTTCCTAAATAATTTGTGGTTATTCCTTCATTAGATATTTGGATGGGAAACAGGGCTCTAATGAAGGGTGTTCCTAAGATTACTTCATTCTTAAGGTTTTTTACCAGAAGAAAGTTTGTGTTAATCTTAAGACCTTGGTTTTCAATTATTGCATTTGATAGCTTAAAATTAATTTTTAATTTTGAGCCGTTTGCCGTACTTAATTTTTCTGAGGTTTTCTCAAAGAATTTTGTAGGAATTAATCCTTCTAAAATGCAGTTTGAATCAGCCCCTGTATCAAATAGGGCCATTGTTTCTAAAACGAAATCATTAATAATTATTTTTGTTTATGTAAAATTTTTGGATTTTAATCTTGTTGATTAATCCCATAAACATATCATCTTCTAAATTTTCTGGTTGGTTTTCCTCACTGTTGTTGGTACTTTCAGAATCACTGTCTTCCTCAAGTTGAGAAAGAATGATCTGATGAATTTCTTGTTGTTGACGAAGTTCTTTTACTTCTCTTTTTAGATTGTTTATCTCTGTTTGGAGATCTTGGATTGTCGTTGGTTTGGTTGAAGAATTTTCTAATCTCTTGAGTATGTTACTTACATCAAATTTGTTGTTTGTGATAAAATCCTTTTGTCTAGGTTTTACCTCTAATGTTTTCTTGAGTTTTTCCAGAAAAACCTTCTTTTCCTGGGGGTCAGGTATGGAATTGATTGCTTCAAACAAGAGATCTTGTTCTCTTGTTAGAGTATTGATTTGCCCATCATCATCATTTGTTGATGATAGTTGGTCATCTTGTTGGATTATGTTTAGGTTTTCATCGGAAAGCACGGAGGATGAAGTTTCTGTTTCTTCCTCCGAGGTTTCTATGAGCAAATTGTTTATTTGCTCTTCAATTGCGGGTTCTAGGTTAAGGTTTCTTAACTTCTTTTTTAGCCTACAGTATTTGCTGATGTGGCCTTGTTTTCCACAATTGTAGCACGTTATTTTTGATTTTGTTTTTTGTCTAGGATTTTCCATTCCTCTACTGGTTGATGGTTTGTGTGAGTATCTCCTCCTTGGAAATCTCTTTGTATTGACCGGTTTATTCTCATGGATTTCTTTTTTAGAGGATTGTTTTTTCTTTTGTTTTGGACAGGCCGGTAGACCAAATTGTTCGCAGAAAGAACCTAAATCTCTCTTTGTTTGAGCCTTTTCTTTGGCTAATTGCCTCTGAATTTTGTCATCCTGACAAATTTTTAAGGCTACCTTTTGGACGTAAGAAATTAATTGACCATAGCTTAAACTTTCATATGGAATATCTCCATTGGCAGATTGACTACGGATTTTATCTCTAACCTTGTCTCCTAATGATCTGGGAAGACCAGCTAGAAATTTTTCTTTCCAAAAAGGTTGTTGACTATCTTCTCTTGTGTAAACCCTAGTTAGGAAAGTATCTCTATACCACCTAAAATCCGCTAAGGTTCTACACTTAAGATTTGACAATAATTCTGCAGACCTATCTTTCCACAAGGATGGGTCTCCAATGAAATGTTGGGCTATTGTAAAAATTAATGTGTTAACAGCGTCAGGAATCTCTTTATCATCGTCATTAGTAATGACTTTTCCATTGAGATCCGTCTTAACTGCGCTGTAAATTTTTGATTTCTCTTCGTTAGTGAGATAATTATCCCACCATCCTTTCAGTTGTCCAGAAAATCCTGCCACTAAGATATCTATAATGGTCTCTTCTGAACATTCATGGGAGGTTTGGTAAGCCGTAGCTACCATGGTCATATGTTGGAGTGTATTCATGATGTTATACTCCGTTTGTGCATCTATGTTCCATTCATAGATGTTGTTTGCACTAAAACTCTTAAAATTGTTTTCACCTCTTTCTTCTAATAGAAGGTCAGGGGCAGTTGGACGTTGATAATATAATTTGGAGGGTGTCTTCCAGTGTTTGGAATTAATTGGATTTATATTCTTTTCTGACACTGATCCTATCTCAGTTGTGTTATCTGAGTTTTGGTCACTATCTTCATTAATAACATTGATTAATTTGGAGGTACTTCTTGTTACCATTTTGGAAGTATTTTCCGAGGCTTGGGGGGTATCTGGAATGACTTTAAGTAAACTACCAATCTTGTTTAGTAATTCACTATGGTTGTCACCTACGCCTTCAATTAAGGATTTAGTTTTTCTAAGTTCCCTAATTTTTCTTTTAGCCTTCTCACTAACTTTGAAAGGTTTGAATAAAGGTTTCTCAATGGGGATTTTTGGCGAAGTTTCCTCAATTGATTTTTGTTTAGGAACTACCTTAGTTTTTATGGTTTCTCCTATAGCTTGTAAGTATTTGTTGGTATAATTTGCCTGTTCCATTAGGCTCTTAATGTCTCTAGAGGTTACTTCCTCATTGACATCTTTTGTCTTGAATGGAATTGCCATGACAGGTTTATTGTTACTGTCTTTGATGTTTGGTAGTTGATATTGTGTTGCGGGAGGTAATTCCGATTGGATTAACTCACCATCCTTCACTTGCCAATTTGTTATGACATTTGTTGTTGGATCACCTATGATGTCTTGTTTCCAAGGGTAATCTATATTCTTTCTGATGGCATAAGCATGAAACCAATCAAAGAAAAGGACATTAATTTTGACTCTTTCGACAAATTCGTAGAACTTGTCTTGGATTTGTTTTCTGTTTGTACCCTTGTAATGTTGGAAAAACCATCTCCTTTGGGGTTCATTCTCCGGAGAATAAAAATCTTTCCTAAGGGTTTCCTTATCAATGCTAAAGTTGTCAGATAACATCATAAGGTTCCATAGAAGAGTATGTTGGGGATTGGATCGACTTTTGGTCGTCCTCCTGTTCTTGGTTGTAAGTTGTTCTAGGTATGCTTGAAGTGGTATCTAATCCTTGGAGGTTTACAGTAGGGAACTGGTTATGTGACTCAGATCTGGTTAGTCCTACTGGGATTGAACGGGTTCTAACTGAAAAAGACCTTCTGGCTGACTCATATTCAGACCTAGAGGCTTCTATCTTTGATGAAAAAGAATTTCTCCTATTGAAGGTTATCTCTACCTTTCCGGAGTTATCTTGCTTAATATGCTCTATGGTTGGAGCGGGTCGGGGAATAGACGATGTGGCCTTATCCATAACCCATCTTTCGGGAAGAGTTACTTCATCCCATTTTATTTTTCTCGGGAGAGACACGTTAGCCTTTGTCATATCAGTGATAAACAAGGTTGTTTCTCCTTTTTGAGGTTTTAACAGGACTCTAGATGCACAAGTATTCATGACCTTGTACTGGATCCTATAAATTAAGGCTGCTGGGATTGATCCTTCTTTCATGTCAAGACCATGAAAGTGGATGTTTAAGAACAGAGAGTCAAGAATGTTTCTGTCCATCAGACTCACTGTTTTGTTTGGATAACAATTAAAATATATTGGACCTTGTCCTAGGCTGGTTTCGACTGTTCCAATTAGGGAGTCTTCAAATTGATTATGCCTAATATCTCTTAGACACATTAAAACTGCTGCATCTATGCCCATATCAATTAAGGGCTTGATAGCTACTTGTACACAACCGATGTGTAGATATTTATACTTACGGCTATGTTCATAAATTGAATTTTTTGAAAGTAGATGAAATTCTTCCCCTATATCTTGTCCTAGAGGAATATTGTTTTCTACTGTTTTGATTATGTAATCAAAGTTGTGTTTGTCTTTAATTGTTTCAGGAACGTATAGTTGATCCTGAGGGATTTCTGGAATGTTCCAGTCATCCATGTTTTGATTAATATCTTCGAATCGGACTTCCTCATCGAAGGGATTGTGTTTTGGGGCGACCTCTTGGGTCTGGTTATCTTGATCATTTAAGAGATTGGTGTTTCTTGAAGAAGATGAAGAGGAGGAATTAGAGCGAAAAGAGATACGGGAAAAGGATCGCAATAATCTAGACATGATTAAAACATTCTCTAATATCTTTGCCTTCATTTGGTTCCATAGGAATCTTTCCATAAGGCTATATGTTACAGAACTTCTTGGATCTGAATAAATGAAAAAGAAGATTTTATATATATATATATATATATATATATATATATATATATATATATATATATATATATATATATATATATAATAGTCATTTTCGTCCCTAAAAATGTATAGTGATGACAAATCCGTCCCCGAAAAATGAAAAAACAAAATTTAATTCTCGAAAGTGTAAAAAGTGAGACAAATTTGTCTCAGCATTAACTTTCATTCATTAATATTAGAAAACTTGCCTATGTGGCACGCATGGACAAAAACGTCATAGAACTGATGTTCATGTGAATATAGAGACTAAAATTACTGACAAATAAGTCTCTAATTTAACAACTTATTGGCATGTTCATCCTTCAATTATACAACTTATTGTCAAATATATCCACAAATTATATAAATCTAATTAGTTAACATCAGTAACAAGATACATGCATCAATAACGCATTAAACTTAAAAATTTCTGATTTTGTTATTGTAAATATTTATTATAATGTATTATATTTATATTTATATTTATAATGTCAACTTATCACACAGAAATCAAGACTCAAGAAGAGACAAAATAGGAATAAGTTCTTAAATAAAAATTAGTTTGTCAAATCTTAAATGAATCATCCACAAGTAGAAGAAAACAAAATGAGAAGTCTAACAACCAGAACTACAATGCTTTTATAGCCTCCCCTTTCATTTAGTGATCACCTATATATTTATAATAAATGTAAAAGAAAAAAGTGAAACTAATTTATCTCTAAAGGTATAATATGTCACTTTTTTCTTTGACGACTATTATAATTATATAGGTAGTCACTAATTGAGCAGGAAAACTATAAAACATCGTAGTCCGGTGGCTAAACTTCTCATACTTATTTTCTTTTACTTGTGGATGATTCATTTAAGATTTGACAAAATTTATCCATGCCCTACCTCCTCTTAAGTCTTGATTCATTTGTGATAAGTTGACATTATAAATATAATTCTAATTATAATACATTATAATAAATATTTGCAAGAAAAAAAATTAGAAACTTCTAAGTCTAATGTGTTATTGGTGTTTGTATCTTGTTACTGATGTCAACTAATTAGGTTTATATATTTCGTGGATATATTTCTCAGTAAATTATATAATTGAAGGACAAAAATATCAATAAATTGTTAAATTTAAGAATGTATTTGTCAATAAATTTAGTCCATATGTTCACCTGGACATCAATTCTTTGATATTTTTGTCACTATGTGTCACATATAGCAAGTTTTTTTAACATTAACATACCAAAGTTAACAATGACACATATTTATCTTATTTTTTATTCTTTTAAAAACTAAATTTTATTTTTTAAAAATAAATTTATTAGTATTATATACGGACAAAAATAATTATTTCAGTCTTGTGAAACTGTTTTATAATTGTCATTCACGTTTGTCTTTTCCTTCCAGTTTGGTCTTCTTTGAAGTAGGCCTGATTTTGGGACGTGTCTGAGTTCAATTTTGTCAGACCCACATCAATTATCAGAAATAGTCATTAACTGACAAAGATTAGTTGCCAACGTTAGAAAATTCCATTTCAACCGTTAATAATGAAAAATGATTAATTGAGTTGTCAATCAATCATTTTTTTTAACGCCAACGGTGTCTAATTTAACTTGATAATAGTTTATACATGGCTCAATTCTATATAGGATCGATCGACACTATACTCTTTTTTTATGAATGATAGGGGAGAATATCCCCTAGAAAAAATAAAAATCCCGTGAAAACATGGTAGAAGTTACATAACGGCGTAAGAGATACAAGGCATAACAAAAGATTAGTCATTTCGACACTCTACTCTACTTATGTCTCTATCACTTAATACATTTGATGCACTTTTCACGTTCAAAGGTTTGTCTCTTCCTAATAGTTTTATATCTCCTACCAAACCTTTTCGTTACAAGATGAATGCAACTCCAACTTATAGAGAACCCCGAGAGCGTTATGCACATATGCATGCAGCCGACAACTACAACTCGTTACAGTAGCAGTTGTTCAGTTTCAACTAACAACACCATTATTATTGGCTTGTAGATTAGCTTTCTTTCCACCTTCCTCTGACATTTGTTGGAAAAGAGAATATTATATATGAAGTATTTGAGAAAAATTGGAAGAGAACAGAATATTTGAAAGAATGTTAATTTTTATTATTTGAGAAATGCTTTTTGTTTTGGCTTCGTTGAATGTTTTACAAATATTAAGAAATAGTTTTAGATATATTAAGAAATATTCAATACACTTCAAAGGAGAATTTTATACATTTTTTCTAATTATTTAGTTCACAGATTTCTTCTAATTAAATATTACTTCTACTTATTTTTACATTTCTTTTAAATTTTCTTTAGAGGAATAAGACAAACTTAATAAACCTAACACATGGGCTAAATCAAATTTATATTATTCAACATGATTGAAATAAGTGAATTGTGGATTGCAACCTTTAGCCATTTATTAACACTTTGTATCGTCTTTCCTTTCCAATTTGGTCTTCGTTGAAGTAGGCCTGATTAACCTTTCCAATTGCCTTCTCGTTTACGCATTTGATCTTTTGTAGTCCTCTTCCATAATTCTTCACGAACTTAAACATTCTCTTCATAAATCTCTTGAGTTTAAAATCATTTTTTTATAAAAAAAAGTAATTGAGAAAAGAAAGCATTAGTTTAGTACATACTATTTTTTCTGATTTTTTTTCTGCAAGCAAAAGAATATTATTATTTATTACGCACCATCCAAAACTTAGCACAAGAATACTATATTAGAATTTTTTTTTTTCTGAATCTTTTGATATCTGAAAATTATGTTAGGTGTTTGCACTTGCACGTATTATCCGGAATCAAGTCATGGTAAATTTAGTTAATGAGAAAATTTATCACAATACTCTTTTTATTCACAGTACGTATAGAAACATTATTTTAGGAGAATCGAATTCTGAATATTATAACAAGCCAACACTGATGATCACGTACATGTTGGTCTACGACAATTATACTTATACATAAGGAAATTGAAATCCGCACAACATAGACAATTTCGCAGGAGCGTATAATAGTCTGTCACTGGCTTCTCATTTATTGCACTTTCAGCATTAATAGTATTAGTTTCAGGTGGTCAAATATTCAGTGCTTATAGATATCTTGTTCAAAACTTATTTTTAAATAAAGGATCTTAGGTATTAGTTAAGAAAATAAAAATATATATTTAATATAAAAATCATAAAAAAACAGAAAAATATTATAAGTAACATAATTTTTTGTTTTCAATATAAATATATTTACTTTAGCCAATATCTTTTGTCCTTAACATTTGCTTTAAATAAAAGACATTGGTTTTGAGAAATTAAGAGTGGAAGTTTTTTTATACAAATGTAATGTTTAATGTTATCATGATTTTAAATAAAGCATTTTTTAATTGTTAATTCCTTGTTTATTAATCATATGAAACTCGCTGACCACATCTTATTTCAAAATTAAATTTGGTTTGCGGTTTTTGCATATGATTGTCTGCAAGTCCAAAACACTCCAATCAATGGGAAAATGCTTTATCTAATGAGATTTCGCACCAATTATACCCGGCAACTAGTCAAGTATAGGTTACCAATAAGTATGTTGTAAACATAATGAACTACAGTACAAACCTTGAGATTATATAGAGTACTTGCGATTATTAATCTATTTCTACTATTTCTGGATATACTACTTGAGATTAATTATAAACTTTGCATCCAACTGGTTAGTGACATTTTAATTACTACTATAAACAAACAAAACATAAAATTACACTCAATGAAGGTGTATATACTTTGAGAGAGGAGAGAAAAAAACTAAAAGAAAAAGAAAGTAATAAAAATGATGAATAATGTTACTTGAAAAGAAAGGAATGATGAAATGCAAAAGCGAATGTTATAAGAATTGAAATATAAAACACCTGCATTAATTGATACTATCTAAAACATCATGACAAAGACCTACAAATAACTCGTGATCTACTTATTTACTCTTAAAAAGTACAATGTAACTATTTAAGAAAGCAACTAACTAGCTAGCTAGCAAAAAGACTACTAAATAGGAAAATAATAATAAGAATAATAATGTCAGTTATTCATTCATTGATAGAGTACAAATCAATGATGTTCAAGCAGGTAACCAAGCAGAGGCAAAGACTACATTGTGTCCTTTCCAAGTGAGCACAATGTGTTCATCTTCCTTCTTCAATCCCCACCCAGCAGCATGTTCATCGAGCATTGCCTTCACTTCTGCAACAGAGTCTTCACTGAAACCAACCCCTTGAAAACTCGCATTCTTCATTCGCTCCTCCCACTTGTTCTTAGGTTCTACCCTCTCCACCCTCTGAAGCCCTTCGTGTGCAATCACATTCTCAATCTTCCAGCATATGTCTGCCTCGTACCACTGTCTCTGCTTGCTCCCTCGCGGCAAGAACGTGTCCACGGTGTCGTAAGGGATCCATAGGAAGTTAAATGCTGATCTTAGTCTGCATACCAAGTTGTTTGATGTCAAATCCGCGTCTTCGTCGACCAAGATCACGACCGTTGGGTCCAAACCTCGCAGGGACTTAAGGAACAGTGATCGCAGTGAAGAAGTGGGAGTAACACTAACGGCAGCAGAAGAAGAAGAATCGTAGACATAAGAGGTCAAGTCTGTTGTATCTGATAGGGTTTCGTCGGGGATGTAATGAAGCATCATGTGACAGTTTATAACCAAAGCCTCACTCGGAGTACTAGGTTCTGCTGCATAAACAAAATGCTGTTGTTGTTGTTGTTGTTGTTGTTCTTGTTGCACTCTTAAATGTTCGATCAAACTCGCGAACCCGTCTTGATAACTCGAAGAAACCACTCTGAATTCCATGATCACGTTTCTCGACCGAGCGAAACTCACCAGCTTGGCGCCGAGTTCCTCGTAGGAGAGGTCGAGCATGGGAGGGATGTGGTCCCTGCAGCAAGCGTCGGCCACCGTGAGCTTGATTATCGGCGGCGGCGCGTCGTGGTGCTGGCGGCTGGCGATGGCGTCGACAAGTGTGGGAATTTGCATGCAATGCGTCAAGCTCAAGTCCACAATATGTACAACGGAGAACCCTTCGGTGGCTTCCAAGACGGCGGCGTTGGCGGCGGTGAAGCCGAAGCGGTGCCACGGGGTTAGGTCGACGAAGTTAGCGAGCTCAATGATGTTAAATCTGTGCGTGTCGATGGAGAGGTTGGTGCCGGCGGAGACGAGCATCTTGCACGTACCAGTTTTGGCCGCACGTGCGGTGAGGGCGCGGAGGAAGCCAGAGGCAAGGCGTTGGTTGGAGTCGCCATCATGGGGGGCTATGTTGTTAAGCACCCAAAGGATCTGTTGTGCGAGGGTTACGTCGTTGGTTTCAATAGCGTTGGCGCAGTGAACAAGTAACTGTTCCATGCAGTTCGCGTTGCCCAAGTTGGAAAGGGCCTTGGAGGTAGTAGGGAAGCCTGAAGCAGGCCAAGGCCTAGGCCTAGGGATTTGGTTTTTGTTCATCATGTTAGGGTTTGGGAGGAGGGATGTGATTTGGTGGTGCAAAGGAGGAAGTGGGGGTGTGAATTGCGTCATGTGGAGGGTAGGAGGGAGAAAGGGTGAAATGGGGAACAATTAACAAATTCTTGGAGCAGATATAATAAGGGGAATGAATTAATAAAAAAAAAATCATCCAACATAAGATTGTTTTATTTTAATTTTAATTACTTATTATCAATAATAGTCCTATTTAATTTGAAGATGATTCTTTAGATATTAAAACAAAATCATGGAAGAGGGAAAAGAGAGAAAGGGACCTGACTAGCAGTAGTAGTAGTGGGTACCTTTGCCATTGGGAAGAGCGATCCAAGTTGTGGGTGAAATACTGAAATTGGGTGCGAGAGGAAAAGAGAACTCAGCTTTTTCGTGGGGGATTTATATTATTATAGTTCTTGGCAGCAGCAACAGAGACTGATCGGAGGAGGGGGGAAAACTCGTGTCCCGAGAAAAGAAAAACATATCTGAAGTCAAATTGGGCAAAAGAGACCGTTCTAGGGGAAGTTCAGGCTTTATCAGAAGGGCAAAAGGAGTAGTGCTGAGAACATCACTTTCATGGCTACAAAAAGGGTGCTAATCCCACTTCTTGAGATAACCCTTTTGGTTTGGAAAGAGAGAGGGGTGAGAGAGATGTGTGTAGTGTAATATAAGAGAGAGAGAGAGAGAGAGAGAGGAAGAGGATAGTACCTGTAGCCGTAGGAGGCACTGCTCGTGTTGGATTTTGGAGGCATATGAAGCAGCCGGCCAGCAAATTGTTTGTATATGGGAGTTGGGGATTTTGTCATGTAATGGTGGGCACTGTGGGAGGGATTTGAGGCAGTTAAGCTTTTGGCTCACTCTCTCACGGGTCATCACATAATTGAATAAATCATTTTTTCATCACCACCTCTTTTTTCTTTTCTGCCCCATGGATGGGGATGTGCTAGTCGTAGTATATACCTAATTTGTTTACCTTTCTCAGTGAAAATCTTGCTAAAATAAAACCTAGCTAGACCATGCCCAGGTACCTTGGATGCGGTTATTAATTGAGATAGTTAACATGGGACAAATAGAAAGCTATAGCCACTATGTGCAGCTCACCTTTCAATGCTTTTTTTTTTTTCTTATTGGGGTTAAATTTTAAATTTTTGTGACATTGACTTTGAAACAATTCAGCTTAATATGATAAAGCATATGTTTGAATTAAAGTTTATAAACTTTTTTTCATCGATAAATATTAATTGTTAATTTATTAATTTTTTATTAGCAAATGGATTGATCTAACAATATTTTTCACATTTCATTCTTTTTTCATCAAGTAACCAACCTTATATATTGAATTGAAAAAGTATTTCAAGTCTTACTTCTTTAAAATTGAGTTTTCAAACAAAAATTTACTCTTAAACTTACTTTTAAGAGATAATCAAACATGACTCAAAACTCATTTTACTCTCCAACATAATTTTGCAACATTCCTACCCAAATTCAAACACACCTATATTTGATTTAGAAAGAGATATACTAAAATACTACTTTTGTTTGGAAATAACACTACTACAAATAATGGTTTTAACATCGCTACACTAACACCGGTTTTTGATAAAATCGATGTTAACAAAAATGTGATGACATACTTGTAAATAACACGAGTTTGTTAACATCAATTTTTCAGAAGACCGATGTTAACACGAGTTTGTTAATATCGATTTTTAAAAAACTGATGTTAACATGAGATCATTAACATCGGTTTTTGAAAAACCGATGTTAACGAACTCGTGTTAATATCGGTTTTATGAAAAATCGACGTTATTGGAACAACATAGGGGAAACTTAACATCAGTTTTTCCAAAAACCAATGTTGAGTTACTTCGTTAACATTGGTTTTATTTAAAAACTGATGTTGTGAGATCTTTTATAATTGATTTTCTGGCGCCGAAAACCCTCGAGCTCCCTCACTTTGCCTTTCTGACTCTTACTCTTACTCTCACTCGAAATCCCTCACTTTCGCACTCGCGGCACTGAAACTCCCTCACCGTTGGCACTACAACCTCTCGAAATGCCTCTCTATCTCCACATTGTCACTGCCTCTCGCGCCTCTACTTTCTTTCTCTTCGCTTGTCCGTTCTTGCCTCTCAGTCTCCACTTCGTTCGCGCTGCCACAACATACTACAACATTCCTCACTCGCGTCGCAGCGCAACGCCATACCTCCGCACCGTTACGTCGCCACTAGACCGACATTTCTCACTCAATCTTAAACTCTCAACACCTCACCGACGTCATTAGAGACAATCCCCGTTGGACCTAAGGTTTTATTTTTTGGCTCTATTATGCTTCAATGACTACAAATACTGACAGTTTGAAACTTTGAATATACTATTTCATATGGGATTTGTGCTGGTGAGAGAATTTTATGTTCTGTTTGTTTTCCAGAAATGCTAAAGCAGTCAAATTTGCAGTTAATCTTAAATTATGTGTTCCGTTTGTTTTCTTATAATGGGACTTTGTGCTGGTATGAGAATTCTACCACAACCTTAGACCCCCAATTTTTTTTCCCAATATTTGATATGATTAGAGAGACAGAAAAATAATGAATAAAAATATGTGTGCGTGAAGGGAAACTTGAAGTACCTCTTGCAATTTTGATGCAACACCATAGAGAAACAAACGATAAAACATTAATTGTTTACTTTGTACTTAAATAGTAGAATTTTCCTATATAGTCAAGTTATATAAAAGCAGATATCCATGTTTAAACTGGTAGAGCAGAGTCAATCCATCTAACGATCAACCACAACAGAGTTACACGTCGACCCATTTCTCTTGGTAAGAATCCTCATACACTCTAGGTTTAAATTTATGATCCTTTGTCGCAAACAAAAGATGATGTTAGGGTTTTTAATTTGAAGCAAAAAATTGATACTTTGAAAATAGGAATATAATTCTTGGTTTTCAAAAATAGGTATATGCATTGTGTCTTTAAACACTGTGGCATGTACTAGACCAATCTCATATCTCTTGGTTTACTACTAGTAGGTAGGCATGCATATTTATTTTTAAGAAGTTCTAGCTTTTAAGCCAAAGTGTAATTTTAGATTAGAGACTATACAATGTTCGATTAATAGTTTCTAACTGAACATATTTAAGGCAAAACAGATGTTGTGGATTAATAATAACTTTTATATTGTAAATGGAGTTTAAAAACGATGAATGAAGATCAAAAGAATTGGAATGAAATGACTAAGATAATGGTGAAGATTAATAGAAAACTAGAGGAAATTTTCAACACAATTCATATTAAGGATCGGGTTAGGAATTTCAAGACTATTCTCAAATAAACATGACATGATATAACACATCAATATTGCTTATATTAGTTTACTTTAAATGTAGTCTTATGGTGAAGTGAGTAGGTCCTTTACTGTAAGATGGAAGGATCAACTAGAGCATACTTGACATCTGCTAGATAGTAATGACAACATGCACTCTATTACATACAACCAAGATTTGGTGAATCCAACTATACTGGCTGGATGGAAAGAAGTCAAAGATTTCTATGGACTCTCAAGAAATCATCAAGTGACTATGACCCCTTTTAGACAAAGTATTTTCTTCCTGACCATCTTCAAAAGTAGCTCTCAACCAAAAGCTTATCCTAAATGACACTCCTTGTACCACCAATTTCTTAACTCAATCACTTTTAAAGTCCTGCTGAATGACTACAAAGTAAGTTGTAGCAGTTTGGCGAGTAACTCAGCACCGTATATAATCAATACAAAAAACCTCTATTTGTCAAATTTTAAAATCATATACATATCTAAGATGAACTTAATGTTAATTTCAGGATGTATCGAGTACCATGTACTCATTTATGGAAGGTGCAAGATTCACCCATCTGAATTTGAAAGGGATTATGGAATGCAAGTTTGTTTATAATCATTGGAGGAAGTCTGCAAAAATTGACTATGGATGGAAGACTTTTGCACAATTACAAAATTTGAAAGTTGGAACTCAAATATTGAGTTCCCAGATGCAACATCTAACTTTATTTAATTTTGGATTTATTTGTAATTTAAGTATATTATACTATACTGTTATCTGTAATTTTTTGTTTATAACTCTTGGTGGTATATTTTGTGAGAAATGATGCTTGGAATGTTTCTGCTAGGAATCTTTTGTCAAATTATCATTTTGTAGATAGACAATTTATTATATAAAATATATTGAATACTCTAATTTTATTACATTTAGTTTTCATTTACTTTTTTTCAAGGATGACTCGTGTTTATTTTTAGAGTTTTCACAACTTTGAATGATAAGTTGTGCTATATATAATTACAATTGGTAATTAAAAAAATAGACAGGATATTTAAAAAAATTCCAAAACACAACATCGGTTTTTAAAAAACCCGATGTTGTTTGTTAACTCGTCGGCTTCATGCAATTTTTATTCAATGACTAAATTTAAACTACTAGAATTAAATTGCTGAAATTAAAATGCACAAAATCAAAATAAAGAAAAGAAATAACACAACTATCCTAAAAAAAACAAAACACATAATGCAATTAACTAAAAGAAAGATAGGGTAAGAAATCTTGGGTTGCCTCTCAGTAAGTGCTTCTTTAACATCATTAGTTTGACGGGTCCAATGCCTTCAAGGTGGCATGAAGGTCACATAAAACACATCCTCCTTGCATTTTCGTCTCTTAGCTAGAGACGCCATGAAACTTGTGTATTCTTGAAGCACCTTCCACATTATTGCAAGAGAAGTGGTAGCGATCAAGGAAAGAATGACACTTAAGGTTTTTGTATGTTCTCTATGCCTTTCTTCCTTGACAATTAGTTGATGAGGAGGAGTATTAACTTGGAGAATACTTTCTTGTTGAATTTCTACTTGTGAGTGCTTCTCCCATTGTTGAGCTTTCTCCTCACTTTTTTCTTCCTTTTCCTTCTTTTCTCCTTCTTCTTCTTTCTCCTTCTTCTACTTTCTCTTCATCTTTGTTTGTCCTTCCTTCCTCAGACTGGTCTTCTTCTACTTCACCCTCCTCTTGTGCTTTTTTTTGGCTTCTGGTCAGAACTGCCTTGCACTCTTCCTTTGGCTTCTTCTCTGTGTTGGCCCCAAAAGTTCTAGTGGGCCTTTCAACTTTTTCTTGAGCTAATTGGCTTATTTGAACTTCCAAATTCCGAATTGCTACATCAGTGCTCTTCTGATGTGACCTTGTTTCCTGCATGAACTATATTAGCAATTCTTCTATGTTAGTGGGCTTCTCTTGATGACTCGGCCCCTGGCTAGGATGCTGATAGGATGCCTGACTCTTGTGCTCCTTGTTGTACTGATTCCCTTGACTCTTCCAACTTGAGCCTTGTGTAAAAGTTCTCCCTTGGTTGGTTGAATCCTGGTGGGCTGTGATTGAATCCTGACGGTCCTCCCTGGTGGTACCCTTGGAATTCGTGGTGATTTGGTATGCCCATGTAGTTTACTTCCCTCGAAGGATCTTGTTGGACTACGCATTGCCCAAGCTCGTGTGTTCCTCCACATATATGGCATCCCCCTACCTGCATAACAGAAGAATGAAAAGGACTTACCGCTAGTAATTGTTGTGGAAGCTTGTTGAGGGTCTCTGTTAGGGCTTCTATTTTTCGGGACAATAGCTTGTTCTGAGCTAAGGTTGCATCTTAAGTGGTGAGTTCTGGAAGGCTTCTCTTTGTTGGTGCATATGTGCGATCACAAAGAATGGCGTGATCACTAGCCGCCATGTTTTCTATGAGTTCCATTGCCTCCTCCGGTGTCTTTAGCTTGATCTTCCCTCCAGCGGATGCATCCAGTAATTACTTTGATTGTGGTCGTAGGCCATTTATGAAGATGTTTAGTTGCACCGGTTCACTGTACCCATGTGTAGGCGTCTTCCTGAGTAGTCCGTGGAAATGGTCGAGCGCCTCGCTGAGGGATTCGTTAAGAAATTGATGGAATGAAGAGATTTCCATCTTCCCTTTAGCGGTCTTTGATTCTGGGAAGTATTTCTTCAAGAATTTCTCCACCACCTCATCCCATGTCTGCAGGCTATTCCCCTTAAACAAGCGAAACCATACTTTTGCTTTACCGGCCAAAGAGAAACAAAATAAGTTGAGGCGGATTGCATCTTCAGGCACTCCTACTATCTTCACCGTGTTGCAAATGTCGATGTATGTGGCCAGGTGTGCGTATGGATCTTCACTTGGTAGGCCGTGAAATAGGTTCCCTTGAATAAGCTGGATCAAGGAATATGGATATGAGAAGTTGGCCGCTTGCACCTCTAGTCTGACTATGCTGGTGAAGTATTGAGGTATAATAGGATTAGAGTAATCCTCTAGCGTCATCCTTTGTGGACGATCTTCTGCCATGATGCATTCTTTAAAGAAGGAATATGCACTGTTCACAAAAGAAACAACTACCGTGCATGTTATCACAGAATAAAAATTAAACTTAAATATTTTTTTATTTTTATTTTTATAAAAAAGAAAAGAATAAAATAAGAATGAATAAAGAGAAAAAATTGAAAAATAAAATGAAGCAACTAAAAAAATAATAGATAAAAAAAGAAAGTAAAATAAAAAATAAAAAGTGAAAACTAATTGCTTTAAAATTGGAATATGAAAATAATCAAGTACGAAAACTAAAGTCCTCGGCAATGACGCTAAAAACTTGTTAACTCGTTGACAAGTGTACCAAATTTACCACTAGTAGTAAAGTACTCGAAAGTCCGAGTGTCGAATCCACAGAAACTTTGTTTGTACTTAGATTAATACAAACCCAATTTAAAAGCAATAGATAAAGAATTTAAAATAAAGACAAGAAAATATAGTAGATAAGATAAAGATTTAAAGATAAAAGATTTAAATTAAAAGATAATAAAGATAGAAGATAAAGAAAATAAGAAAATAAAAGTAAAAGATAAGAAAAAAATAAAAGATTAAGATAAAGATAAGAAAAGATAATATAAGAAAAATAGAAGATAAAAGAAATAAAATCAAAAGGTGATAATGTTGGGACTTGTGTTTACCTAGGATATATGAGTTTATGATTTTTATTTATCAATTTAGGTAATTCTATTCTACCGACATCTGTTCAATTACTTGCCCCTGGTTCATCACAATGACAAATCTATTTTATTTATCTATCTTCTAAATTCCTTTGCAAAGACTCAACAAATAAAATGTATGAAGTATGAATTCTAGATGTTTGCAAGAATGCATGGACATAAAATTATCATTCTATTCCTAGCAATGATTTTGTTATGAAATCCTTTCTTTTTGTTCTATTAGAAGTTACCCTCTCCCGAACGTCTAACCCCTAAAACCAATGCATGCATGCTTTCTTTAAATCTTATTTAGAAGTTACCCTCTCCCGAGCGTCTAACCTCCAACAGAATATAAAGATGAATAATGTAAGATAAAAGCAAAAAAGATAATAGAATAGAAAATACCTTTGCATTGATAAATAGTGAGTACAACATATTCCAATTTTACAATGGATGGGGTATAAAAACTGATGGGATAAGATGGGTAAAAGAAAGAAAGAGAGTAAATGAAACCCCTACTAGAGTGGGTTCTATGATGTGTTTTCTGCTTGGCTTGACTCCCTTTTTATAGTTGTTGTAGTGAACTTGGGCCTGATGCTAGAAACCTTCCTTTTTGATGTTTTTGATATCTTTTGGATTTGTTTTGCTTTTAATCATATCTTCCTGAGACTTCTTCGTATTTTGGATAT
Source organism: Glycine max (assembly GCF_000004515.6). Classification (NCBI taxonomy): domain Eukaryota; kingdom Viridiplantae; phylum Streptophyta; class Magnoliopsida; order Fabales; family Fabaceae; genus Glycine; species Glycine max. The sequence goes on along the minus strand of NC_038253.2, from coordinate 14,447,823 downwards.
TTTCTTGATCTTTTTCTCTTTTAATATCTCATTTTCATATTTGCAAGCCATAAATAAGAAAAATATCAATTCTTATCATTTAAGCCAAAGATAACTGTTAAATAAATATTTTTAAAGATATTTTCAATATAATTTTATTATCAAAATAACTCATATTTAGCAGTTGTCATTGTTGCGTGTTGTTGTTTACCAAAAACACAACATCAATTTTTCAGAAAATCGATGTTAATGTTGATACTTTTAACGTCGGTAGTTTCAACATCAATTAATAATTAACCAATGTTGAAAGTCCTTAATAACCGATATTAAAAGCCTATTTTCTAGTAGTGTAATAATTTAAAATGAGTTTAAAAGAATTTTTTTATTTATATAATAAAGTAAAAAAATTTAAGAGTAAATGATTTTTTTTAATTGTTTAAAAGAATTGTCAAATGGGTAAGCCCTAACCCATTTGGCCCTGAACTATGTGGGTTTGGGCAAAAATGCCCTATATGACCAAATGGGCAACATATATAAATGGTTTACAAGGTTAGAAAGCCCACAAAGCCTTGAGGGCTTGGGTCGACCCATGGGCCAAAAAGTTTAGACCTTTTTTAATTCTCATAATTCAAATATCTATTTTAGTATAATACTTCTTTAATTTTGTAATAAAGATGTTGACCAAAATTGGTCAAAATTAATCCTAGTCAAGGTTGGCAAAAAAGAACCTCAGCCAAAATTAACCTCAGTCGAAGTTGGTTGAAAATAACCCCAACCAAGGTTGGCCAAAAATAACCCTAACTAAGGTAGGCCAAAATTAATTGTAGACAAGGTTAGCCAAAAATAGCCTTGAGTCAGATCAACCAAAATTAACCCTAGTTGAGATTGGCTGAAAATAGCCTTGGCCAAGGTCGACTATAAGTAACCCTAATTGAGGTTGGCCATAATTACCCTTAGTTTGATCAACAAGGACAAGTCTCATTGAGGTCGGCCAAAAATAATTTTGGTTGAGGTCGACAGAAAATAACTCTAGATGAGGTCAACCGAAAATAGCCATACCAATCTTGGCCAAAAACAATCATAGCAAGGTCAGTAAAAAATGTCATGGCTGAGATCAACCAAAAATAATCTAGCTGAGGTAGGGAAAAAAATCTCCATCGAGGTCGTCCAAAAACAACTTTGGTCGAGGTCGATTGCAAATAACCTTAGTTGAGGTCGACTGAAATTAATCTTAGCCAACTGATTTAAAAATATATTTTTTGGACAGTTAAAAAATTACTTTTTAAAATAGAATGACTCGTGGACTAGTCCTAGCCATGGCCTTGGCCCCATATTAAGTGGGGTTGTGTCGGTTTGGGCCCTACAAGTCCCTTCATTAAGGGGGCTAAGTACCCATGGGTCATTATGCAAGGTCAAGTGGATTGGCCTTAGGGCCTAGGGCCAAAATGATAGCTCTAAAATTGAATTTTTGAATCAAACAATTTTGTCAAATATGTTGAGTTATTGATAATATTAGTAGGGGTGGGAATAGGTCAGGTTGGCCTACATGGGCCTACGACCTGGCCTACATAAAGTCTGGCCTGAACTGACCTATTGAATTAAAAAGTTAGGCTCAGACTTTTTTAAAAGCCTATTAAATTAAATAGATCAGGCTTAGGCTTGTTAAAAAGCCTTATAAGCCTGATAGGCCGGCCTATATATATCTATATATATATATATATACTTATATTATTTTTTGGGGACAATTAATTTTTTTTTTGAAACTTTCAGACTTTGATTACACATTACTGTTCCATAACTTCCATTTTTATAATCAAGTAAGATTTTAATTACAATTTAGGTGTGAGTCATGTATCCCTTTATATTACTCATTATTTTTATTGCCTTTCCTATTCTTGTTAACGTTTCCTTTTCCATTAACTTTTCTATTACGTTCCTACTCCAAAGCAAACAAATATAAGAAGACTTTTAAAAAGACTATCAGGCCAGGCTAGGCTTTTAAAAAGGTCAGGCCGAGCCAAAATAAAAGCCTTTGATAGGCTATAGGCCAGACTCAGACCTCAAAAATTCATCGTAGGCTAGGCTCAGGCCTCTTAAAGCTTGGTCTGGCCTGACCTATTCCACCCCTACATATTAGCTCCTTATGCTCAAAAGGTTCACACGATTAGTCATCTTTAGGGATAGGATGAAACAACCAATTTGACTGGCAAGCGAAGGTGGATGTATTGTTAAAGGCACTCTATGCTCAAGTTAGTATGAAAACTAGTAAAGTAATAGTATATGAAAAAATAGTATACCAAGTGAATTACAACCTTGATATAAGAGTGTAGCCATGAGGTATGGCATACACTCTTTAGTTACTAAATATTTTGTAATCCTTTGGCTTAAGTGACACATGATTTTACTAAGAGTTTGTTTGGATAAGTTTTTTTAAGAGAAATTTTAGAAAATAAAAAAATGAAATGAGTTTTTCTATAAGTTAAAATTAATTTATGCATTAGTTAATTTATAAAAGTTTTCTTGGATAACTTCTCTAAAAATCGAGAGGATTTATACAAATTATTTAATGCATAAGTTAATTTTACCTTATGAAAAAATTCATTTATTTTTTTTCTTATTTTCTTCTTCTTGAAGTCCTTCTCGAAAAGCTTTTACCCAAAAAAATCTGTAAGTCTCAAATGACTCCTCAACACAGTCAGAGAGTTGGACTTATAGACACACATCAAATTGGTTTTATTGGGTACATAAGTGCCTTTAGAAGGGCAAAGAAAACCCTTTTTGTCATTGGTGTGGGAAGGGGGTCTTATTGCAATCATGTGATACACCTTAATGGTTTAAGGTTGAATTTTAGGTCCTAGTATGAACACTAGTTGTCAACATGGTCATTAAGAGTGAGAATAAAGACAATTTAAAGTAGTCAGAGATGAGTGATAATCATGATGATGATTATGAGAATAATTTAATTGTTTTCCCACATATGACATAAAAAATTATCCATCTTATAAGCCCTAGTATTGAAAGGCCCACAATATGAGTCTTTTTTTAAAGGTGAAGAAGCATGATGAAGGTGTTGGTTCAACAAACAAGTAAATATAGGAGATAGGCATTCCAATTATGCTTAGTCAATACAAGAGCCAAAATAATAATATACGAAAAGAGAGTTTACTTGATTAATACAGGTGAGTCACAATATTGATATGAGATACTATGAGATCCAGGGTTCTAAATGGGCGAACCACAACACACAGTCGTAATATTGTTGTTGTAGAGCTACCCACAACCGCATTTGCCCGCAATGAAATCGCCAAGGAATCACAACACCATTCTATATCAATTTCTTTGTAAAAATAAAATAAAAATTGAACTTCAATATCTAAGTGTGTTGATGGTTGAATGGGTGTTGGGGGAGGCATTTGATGGTGGCAAACGATGCAAAATCCTAAAATGAACAAAAATATATGAAATCCTATAAATAAAAGATATATGTCAATAATTAGAATAACTATAGAATTATTTTTGCATTTTGTGTAATTATATATATATAATAATTTTACGCTGAAACGGCCACAATCTGCATCACAACATCCGTAATATATGCAATCACAACGCTCACAATTGCATCAGCAATTTAGAATCATTATGAGATCTTTAACCTTTGAATTTTTGGAACTTCATGTATGAGTAGTTGGGTGGTTTAGATTCTGTTTTTAGAATAAAGGAAATACCGTGAGCTAGCTAGACACATACTAAGTGGCTTTAATAGTCTCCAGATGCCTTTGTACCTAGTGAAAGATTTGAGCATACAAAAATCATTTTGAATTTCGTATAAAACTAGAACATCGTTTAACTTTTTTTTGTAAGTACAATGTTAGGTTTGAACCCAAAACTTTGTGTAAACTACCCTAACACTAGTTAACTTAACATATAGCATGAAACGTGATCTTAGATAAACTGAATATATATATAGGTTGTAAATGTGTTTCACTTGCAAGAATTTTATTTGTCTGCGTTCAAAATCCACTAAAAAACACATTGCAGCTATTGTAAAATCAACATCGTCCAAACATGATTAATCTTGCACATGAAGAATATAAAGATCACGCCATATAAAACAAATTAATAATGTACGGCAACCAAAAGTACGAGTCCATGCGTTGTGCATGGGCAAGATATTGAAAGATCGTTAATCAACAAATTAACTCAATGACTAAAAGATTAGAACATACTTTTTAGTAGGTGAAAGGAATGATCCAAAAATCAGGAGGATATTTACCCATTTTATCCACTTTATCTACCATATTCTCATTTTGAATAATTTTTAATTAATATTTTGAGTCTACTTCTCAGATAACTCTGGAGTCTAACTAATTTTTATTCTGTATATCAATTCTATATATCAAATGAAGCGACTACACGTCTACAATAATGAGATAAAATAATAATGTACTACATAGCATGATTAAGTCGTACATGAAATAAAATACAAATCCACGCAGCCTTTTCAATGCAATGGAATATAGGACAGTCCCCGATTAATCTCGGAAGCTTTGCGTGCAAATTACAAAGCGACCTTAATTAACTAATCTCCTCCGATATTTTCTTCTGCTGACACACCAAGGGATTTTTCTCACAACCATAAGTCATTGAGACTAATTCATAAAAAAAAAATCATTTAAGGAAAAACTTTTCTTTTCGCGTACATGTGCTTTTTTATTTACATATTTAAAAATCAAATTCCTAACGTATACTTAAAAGAATGCATGTTATTTATCAGCTGTGTCACATCTTATCTTATGAGTGAACTAATCTCCCATATATTATATCAAAATTTGAATGGCAAAATAGACGGAACAAATAATATAAGAATCACTGGTCTAAAAAGTACTGTTTATAGTCTGCTATGTATATCATTTTTCATATCTCCTTGGTCCCCTACCCTCTCTTTTTTTTTCTTCCTACCTCCATTCTCTCTTTAAATATAAAAAATCCAGACCAGAATATATGTTTTATCTAGCATGTAACCCAACGCATATATATCTACAACTATCCAGGGAGTATATTTTTCTGTCCCCACTCTTTCTCTCTCCATTTTTTTATTTGTTTTTTTCACATCGATTCTGTCTTTTAATATCAAAATCCAGACCACAACATATATTGGTTTTTTTTACCATACTACTCTCTCTCTCTCCAAAATATGTCTAATATACACTATTTTTCCAAACTACACCTGTTTCAAGCTTTTCACGGAAGCCAGATCGACTTCCCTTCTTCCTTTTTTTTTTATAAATAAGTTTATATATTATTAAAATTAAATATTATATCATATAAATATATTTTTAATTGATTTTAAAATTATTTATTTATTAAATTAATTTATGTAATATTATTTTATAATTTTTTAAAGAGAAATATATATAAAGAAAAATATAAAAATTGGATAAAATTAGAGTATAATTTTTTATTTATGTTATATGTAATTGTGTAGTTAAATTTATGTTTTGTTAATTTTTGTATGTTTTTGTAATTAAAAAATAATAAAATTAGTTAGTAGTATTAAAATAGAGTAAGAAAAAACACCGCAAAAAAATATATAACAAATCTGTCATAGACAAAATACTCAGATTACATCAACTGAAATGATACTCGACAATAATGAAACATATTAAAAATTACAATTACAACGCAAACATAACAAAACTAATGAGGATATGAAATATGTTGTGCAAAATACTTGTCTTCTTCTATTTAGATTGCTGGTTTGCTAAAAATAGCCAAAATTTCTATTGTGTAGAATCGTTTCCAATAGTTGGATTATGCTAACACCTTTAGCACGTCTTCATCATTTTTCAATTCTGTTATGTCATATTCAATCAAATTTTCGGAATACTTAGAATGACCTGGTTGTCGAAAGAATAATCGTCTAACCAATTGTGATCCGTGAATTCCATTAGGGGGAACCCCTATAGGTGCAACTTGCTTGATTAAATCCTTGAGTTTCTCCATGCCACATCCCGAAGGAATGCCAAATCTTATTGGATTAGTTCCAGTAAAGGAGTAACCCAAAAACTCACCTTGACGTGGTATGTTCCACTTCCCGTTGTAATACATAATTGCATCATGAGTAGAAGTGATGGTTGATTGAAGCAGGTTGAGTATAGCATCCGATGTTAATAATGGTACATAATAATTCTATAGGGCCAACACACGAGTATTGCTCATTGCACGTTAACATTGTGTAAACATCATCATCATTTTTCAATTGTAAAGATTGAAAAAAAAATATTGTTGACCTGCATCTATGAATGGTTGTCGGTAGTAGATTTCATTCAGTAATTAATCGTTGGTTAGTTGAAGGGTGTTGTGCATTCTACGCTTGAGTGTATCAAAAGAACAGTTGTTAGGAACTCGCATTGGTGTTGGAATGAGACTTTGAAAACAAACACCAGTTTGGTTGTAACTGATTGATCCATTTGGAAAAATAAAAGCTAATCTGGAGTTAGTAATGGTCTGACTGCTTGTTTCTCCCAAAAATGACATAGTAATAAGATTGAATTTGGTTTGTGAAATTATGTTGTGTGAGATTGTGTGTTTGCATTGTGTCTGTGTTGTGTTATTTATAGTTGTATGAGTATTTTGCCACATTGATGTGTATTGGAATCCAATGTTTCTTTTTCCCTAGTAAGTGATATAGCAGACATCCATTATAATTTCAGAGTGAACAAAGAGATTATGAATTGTCCATCTCATGTCAGTTTTGCACACGTCTCTAAAAATTAAATGTCTCACCTGTAAAACTGACATGAAATGGACAACTCATAATGCAGAGTGTTGTTAATTTGGACTGTGATTTTTCCCATGTAATTAAAGCAGCAGACGTTCATGATGATTTTCAGAGTGAATAAAGAGATTATGAGCTATCCATTTCATGACAATTTTGCAGGTGAGACATTTAATTTTTAGATACGTTTGCAAATTTCAGAGTATTGTCAATTTGGATTGTGATTTTTCCCTTGTAATTAAAGCAGCAAACGTCCATAATTATTTTCAAAGTGAATAAAGAGATTATGAGTTGTCCATTTCATGTCAGTTTTGTCGATGAGACATTTAATTTTTAAAAACAGTGTAGTGTAAATGACAAAGTATTGTGAATTTTGACAGTTATGTTACCATGTCAACTACTGCAATAAAAGTGGATAAACTAAAAATTGCTAATTTAAATTTAAAGGAAAAATTATTTCAATACGTAAAGTAATAACTGAAGACAGACATAAGATATTACATGAAAATCTCAAAGAAGAAATAACTTAGACATGAATGATCCGTAGATTACCAATCCCGTTTAAATATAGGTTCGTGGGATGAAGACAGGTTACTTCCTTCGGGCCCGGAAGAGGAGTCCGTATCACTATCATGTTTTTGAGCCAACAAGTCTCGTATTCACCTGATAAGTCCTCAAGATTAGAGGTTGAGCCATGTTGGGTTATTATTGTGACAGATTATGGCAAATAACTCCACAAATGGTAGTGATGGATTGTTGTAAAAAATGTTGAATATTTGTCGAACATCAGCATCATCTCGCAGAATAAAAGATGTGTACATATAACGTTGTTTTGACTCAAATATAGGGCACCGAAAATGGAGATGTTGGATATGTTGTTCTGGGTCAATGTTTAGTTTTTGGTGAACAAGTTCAAGCAATTGTGTAAAGGTTATGACCTTGTCGACCATGAAAGTTTTTGTGTTGTTACTAATGAAGGTGGTGCCCTCATTAGTATTGCAAATTTGGCCGTCGTAGTAAACACAAACATATGCAGTTAGGTGCCACATTGTGGTAGGGATTGAGGTGAAAATTTGAAATTGTTACGAATGTCTTTAGTTGTAGTGATATTTATAGAATTTGGTTATAGTTGAGTGAGTCACTAGTTAACTGTGCATTTAGATGAACGGGTAAATGAATACTTAAGCATATTTACAAGGGTCCATAATGTGCAAATTGCCGAGTGAAAAAAACAACTGAGTGAAAAAAAAATTGAGTTGTCCATGTCATGTCAGTTTTACTAGTGAGACATTAATTTTTTTAGAGATGTGTGGAAATTGCCGAGTGTTGTCAATTTCAACTGTGATTTATCCCTGGTAATTGATGGAGCAGAAGTCCATTATAATTATCAGAGTGAAAAAAATTGAGTTGTCCATGTCATGTCAATTTTATTGGTGCGACATTTATTTTTTTAGAGAGATGTGTAAATTGCTGAGTGTTATCAATTTTGACTGTGATTTATCTCTGATAATTGATGGAGTGTAAGTCCATTATAATTATCAGAGTGAAAAAAAATTGAATAGTCCATGTCATGTCAGTTTTACTGGTAAGACATTTATTTTTTTTAGAGACCTATGGAAATTGCTGAGTGTTGTCAATTTCGACTGTGATTTATCCCTGATAATTGATGCAGCAGAAGTCCATTATAATTTTAGAATAAAAAAAATTGATTTGTGAAAATTGCAGTGTGTCACGAATATTTTTTTTTTTGGAGTTTTTGGCGTTATTACCATGGAAAAAGTGTCCAAATCATAATTTTTTTGATTTTGTACTTGTATTTTGAGGTGTTATTCTATGAAACTGGTGCATAATATAATTTTTTTTGGATTCTTTGACGTTCAAACTATAGAAAAAATGAGTCACAAATATCATTAATGTGTTCGAAATAATTTGAAAAAAATGCAGAACATGGGTACTTAACCATAGTTGCAAGGGTCCAAATCATAGTTTTTTTTATTTTGTACTTGTATTTTGAGGTGTTATTCCATGGAACTGATGCACGGAATAATTTTTTTTGGATTCTTTGACATTCAAACTATAGAAAAAATGAGTCACAAATATCATTAATGTGTTCGATATAATTTTAAAGAAATGCAGAACATGGGCTCTTAAGCATAGTTGCAAGGGTCCAAATCATAATTTTTTTTATTTTGTACTTGTATTTTGAGGTGTTAGTCCATGGAACTGGTGCACGAAATAATTTTTTTTTGGATTCTTTAACGTTCAAACTATAGAAAAAATGAGTCACAAATATCATTAATGTGTTCGACATAATTTTAAAGAAATGCAGAACATGGGCTCTTAAGCATACTTGCAAGGATCCAAATCATAGTTTTTTTTTTATTTTGTACTTGTATTTTGAGGTGTTAGTCCATGGAACTGGTGCACGAAATCATTTTTTTTGGATTATTTGACGTTCAAACTATAGAAAAAATGAGTCACAAATATCATTAATGTGTTCGACATAATTTGAAAAAAATGCAGAACATGGGTACTTAACCATAGTTGCAAGGGTCCAAATCATAGTTTTTTTTATTTTGTACTTGTATTTTGAGGTGTTAGTCCATGGAACTGGTGCACGAAATCATTTTTTTGGGATTCTTTGACGTTCAAACTATAGAAAAAATGAGTCACAAATATCATTAATGTGTTCGACATAATTTGAAAAAAATGCAGAATATGGGTACTTAACCATAGTTGCAAGGGTCCAAATCATAGTTTTTTTTTTTATTTTGTACTTGTATTTTGAGGTGTTAGTCCATGGAACTGGTGCACGAAATCATTTTTTTTATTCTTTGACGTTCAAATTATAGAAAAAATGAGTCACAAATATCATTAATGTATTCGACATAATTAATGCAGAACATGAGCTCTTAAGCATACTTGCAAGGGTCCAAATCATAATTTTTTTTTTAATTTTGTACTTGTATAATGTTCTTATATAAATAAATTGTTAAAAGCTTTAGTTTTATCATTTTTAATTTAATCTAATAACATAAAAAACTAATTATATTTAGTAAAATAGTTAAATTAAAAATTTTAAAATTCAGATTATTATACAAAATAAATATTTACTAAAATAAATATATTATTATACAAAATTCAGATTTTAAAACATATATTCACCCAAAAAATATCTTAAATAATTTAAATGATATAACAAAAATACTTAAATTTAATAATATCATTTTCTTAATAACAAAATTAAATTATAAAATAATATTACATAAATTAATTTAATAAATAAATAATTTTAAAATCAATTAAAAATAATTTTGTATAATATAATATTTAATTTTAATAATATATAGACTTATTTATAAAAAAAAAGGAAGGAGGAAAGTCGGAATGTTAGAACCCGACTTCCATGCAAAGCTTGAATCAGGTGTAGTTTGAAAAAATATCCTCAAACTAATATATATTAGACATATTTTAGAGAGAGTGTAGTACCTAAAAAAACCACCTTTATTTTATCTAGCATGTAACTCAGCACATATCTACCAACTCAACTCTCCAGGGAGTACATTTCATTATAAGTCTCTAATCATTATCCCTCACTCACTCTCTCTAGTGCATACATATGGGAACTGGATCATTTAAATTAAAGAATAATTAGTTACAAAAGAATTTCTTTTCTTTTCGTTTTTGTTGAGAAATTGAATGGGAGGAAGACTTATAAGATTTCTTAGTAGGAGATACAAGATTGAGTGAATGGTTAAAAATAAAAATAAAAAAAATTATGAATTTAATCTCCCCTATTAATAAAAATTAATAAACTAACAATTAATATTTATAAAAAAAATATTTATTAGTAGCTAGCTAGTTAGCCTACCGAAACCAAAAATGGTATGTTTAGATCCTCTCGTATCTTCCCTGCCTCTCCGGCAGCAAAACATACACGGGAGAAGAGAGAGAATAGAAGATTTTTTTAAAAATAATTGAAATAAAAAATTTTAAAAGGGAGATAGAGAAACTAAAGAGAACTATGAAAATATTACGCAACTAAGAGAGTAATCACAAAATAGATTTTCAACACTAGATTATAAAAAATTACATTAATAAATATGATATCACATTTTACTTAAAATTTAAATTTATGAATATTTTTTTATTTATGTAATATTTAACTTTTTTCTTTGTAAAAATATTTCACCTCATACTTATATTCTAATATTTTCTTTCTTAGCATGAATTCTAATAATCCCTCTCTTAGCAAAAATAATTTTTTAATCTACGGACTATCCCTACCTTTTAATCATTATTACCAACCCTACCACAGCGTACATCCCAACTAAACAAAATCAGAGAAATGATACCTACTCGCATCGGATAAAATTTAATTTCTGTAAGTGACAAAAATTTCTGAGGATTTAATTAACGCACCTGTTTGAGATCACTACTGATTAGAACTAACTTTTCTTTTTATCACCATTCATGCGACTTGCTTTACAATATGAATTAAGGTTGTTTTCCTCGTATAACTTAATCATAACTTTTTTTTTTTTTTAAGGATAAAAGATGTCAAATACGTCATACAGCTGTCAATTTTGATACACCACTAGTTAGCCCTTTTTCATGTATCAAATTTACAACTCTTTTTTTATATAAAAAGGTAATTTCTTTAAACAAAGTAAAACAATAAAGTCTTTAGTTTTTTGTGAGTTGTTTTAGTTTTTATAAATCATAAAAATTTAAAAGAGTAAAAAAAATATTAAAATCATTAGCTATCTTGACATGCTTCTCATAAAATTATTTTTTTCTTTTAAAAAAATATTTTTTATAATTGTTAATAAACTTAAATTAGCTTTCGTTTATTTATTTCTAAAAAATAGTTAGTAAATTATCTTATACCAAAATCCTTTTATTTCATTCGTAACAAACTGACCCTATGAAAAGATAATCACTTATACTGTATTAGTTATTTTCAAGAGATAAAAAATAATAATTGTTCCTTCAAAAATAAATTAAATTAGACTATTCAGCTTATGTTAGAGCTTTAACTTCAACATATTTTCAACCACTTAAATAAAAATAAGTTTATTTTTTGGGCTTCCAAATATAAAATTGATCTTTTCAGTTTCAGTCCATACAGGTCGTTTTTATGATAATCTACTTTGATTTTATATTCTTATTATTAAATACTCTATCATATGTTGTTTTTTAGTATTCATTTTTACCGTGTCTAAACAAAAGACTTTTCGATAGAAAGACTAAAATGATTTTTTTACAAATGACAGGAACTAGAAAAACCAAATTTAATATTTAAGAAAAAAAATTATTTTAAATTTAAGAAACTAAGAATATATTTAAACTTTAATATTTTTGTAATTGTATGCAAACACTGATTTTTTAAATTCTTTTTTTTTCTCTTTTCATTTTTATTTCTCTCGGGCTAAAATTTGATGTAGTATGTGTGGTGTATTATATATTGTTTTATTTCGTACATAGCAGCGACTGTTTTGTATCACCTATCACCAGGCATGAAATCCACCCAAAATAATCTATCAGGCATGAAAAGACATCCTACATACTTTATTAAATAAACAAGTGCTGATGTATGTGATTTCAAAATTATTAAAGGGTCCTGCATCTCATCTCATATTTTTTTATAAGTAAAAAATTAAATACAGTTACAGATATTTATGATATTTTTATATTTAATTCAATCAATTGAGCTAAAAGTCTTGGTGTATCTAGCTTATTTGAAAAAATCATTTTGAACTAGAGGAATATAAATTAAGGAGCTAAACATTATTTTTTTCCAAATCATGTTTGCAAGAAATCCCACAAAGCTCCAGCATGTTTGTTTCTTTTAAACAAGATAGCTCTTCATTTGCTAACAAATTTTCTCTTTTTCAGGCGTAGAATGGAATCTTACAATCAAAAAGCTGATAAACTTTTCCCATCTCGGTTATTTAAACTTTATCAGTCATATATAATTCAATATATAATTTAAGCCATATGTATGTGTGTGCATTGGCTCCGCTAAAGAAAGGAATGAGAAGAATCTGAAGGAAGCACAAAAGGAGAAACACATAAGTTAAGGAACCGTAAATTTAATACTTGTGCATGAGAATTTTGAGGAGGATTCCTGAACAAGGTACAAAAACTACAGGACATATGGGATAAAGCAATTGTATTGGAGCAGTATTTTGGAATTTCTTGCAAGAAAATTCTCTGGCACCCATAGTAAAATGTTTCTTCCTAGACAACAATAAGACAAAATAATAAAAATGCTAGCATGAAAGTATGGTATATAACCATGTGCATTTAGATGCCCAATTTGATATCAATTGTTCTTTTTATTTTAAATTATGCATAATATGCACGCTGGGTGGTTATGTTAATTTTTAGGAAGGGAACATACCCAAAACATAACCAAGCCAAAGGTATAAAGACATACCCAAATTCGAGCTATATGCGTATATTAACAAAAAATTACTATCTCTCTTTGTTATTATATACAGCATGTATTTCTAGTTTAATACAGTAACTAGCCAGATAGAAATGTTTTAATCCAAAAATAATATCTAACCAATCATTAACGATGACCTTCAATTTTTCCTGATTTAAATCAAGTTTCATCTCTGATTAAAAAATTAAGAAATCCAAAAAGAAAAAAAATTAACCATATCATTTTTTTGGCACAACTAACCATGTAATGTAATAAAAAAAAAAATAAACAAGGAGTTATAGGAAGAAGAAAGAGTCATCAAACGGTATTTTGAAGAATGTAAAGGAAAATAATATTTTAATAACATGTAGCTAAGTGACTATCGCAGGAGCTTAAGATTTATGAATGATTACAAATTTTATAAGTTTAATATTTATAAAATATAAATCTTAACTAAAAGTAATCACTGTAATTTTTTCCTAAATCTTTACCATTAATAAATTTATCTTTAATTTCCAACGTTCATACTGCTTTTATTGATCCTTACATAATCATAGTAATAATTTATGAGTAGCTATAAAATTATACAAAAAATACAATAAATTGAGAAGGGGTAAAATATTCAAACTCTACCGTTCAAAAATAAAAAGATTAAAATATTTTTTCCTACAAAATATGTAAAGTTTGGATTTAGTTCATGTAAAAAAAGTGTATAATAAAAAATTATATTATATAATTTTGGATAAATAATCACTTTTGTTTCTAATTGTGTGATTCGTTGACAAATGCGTCCCTAAAAGATGAAAATACAAAATTTAGTCCATGAAAGTATAAAAAGTGCGACAAATATATCCGGCTATTAACTTTAGCCCGTCACCGTTAGTAAAATAGCCTACGTGGTACAAAGGGACAAATTTTTCACTAAAATGATTATCGACGTGGTCATCTTTGCTTGTCAGTATATTGACATATTTGTCATATAATATTTTTTTTATTTTTCGTCTTCCTATTCCACTGACAAATGTGTCCCTGAAAGATGAAAATACAAGATCTAATCCCCAAAAGTGTAAAAAGTGCGACAAATATATCCAAACGTAAATAGTAGATTATAACTAATTATTATAATTTGAAAAAATTTATAATCATTGTGACAATTATTTTAACAAACTCGTAAATCAAATTGAGTCTAAAAGAAAAATGAATACTCGTTTTATAAACTATAAATAATTTTTTTACATTCTCTTGCATGAAAGGTTCAAGTAAAAAAAATATTTATTGTAAAACATTATAGTTAAATTAGACCCATGAATAATTTTTAGGGAAAATTCTAATTGCAATGACACTTTTAATTTGTAAAAAACACTCACCTCCTTTTGAATGATTTTTTTAAGGTCATGATTTTTTAAATGATTAGTCAATAAAAAATAATTGTGTATGATTTTAAAAAAAAATAAAAACCAACAAACTTTTATTATAATCGGTAATTTGATGTCATTGCAGATACTAATAGACATTCATATTTTATTATGAAAAATTTATTAAAAAAATTATATAAATAGTGTTTGATTAAACAAAAACAATAATTTTTTTATCATTTTACAGTAATTATTTTTGTGTGTTGATCACATTTATTCAAGAGTTAACAACCAAACGATTGATTTTTTTTGGTAGTCGAAGAAAAGTAAGAAAAATTCGTCAAAACAATAAAAATTCATTTCCATTAATAATATTGTATTCATGTTTCAACCGTTGATGAAGTTTAAAAATTATATAACGAAAACAGACACTTACTGGTGTGATATATCTCTCCCAAAATTTTGTCGTAATCATTATAAATTTTTCAAAATTATAATACTTAGTCACAATCTATTATTAACATCTGGATATATTTGTCACACTTTTTACACTTTCGAGTACTAAATTTTATGTTTTAATCTTTCAGGGACGCATTTGTCAGCGGAGTGGGAAGACGAAAAGTCAAAAAAATATTATATGACAAATATGTCCCTATGCTGACAATTAGAGATGACTATGTTGGCAATCATTTCAGTGACAAGTTTGTCCCTCTGTGCCACATAGACTATTTTATTAAAAGTGATGGACGAAAGTTAACGGCCAAATATATTTACATATTTTTTACACTTTCAGGGACTAAATTTTGTATTTTTATCTTCAATGACGCATTTGTCAGTGAATTACACATTCAGGAACAAAAGTGACTATTTATTCTATTACTTTTTTATACATTCAGATAATTCCAAACTTAAAGTGTGATGATGTGTGTCTCCTGAAAATTAGACAAGTGTAACTTTGTGTTCTCTGTTTTTTTCCCCTGATTTCTCTAGTTATCGATGCTTATCTTTCACGCTTTCAAATCTCCCACCGAACCAACTTCTCTGGCTATAAAACTATCGTGGAAGCTGAGGAGGAGCTATCCTTTAATCCTGAACCTCACGACGACGAGTCCATTGGTCTCACTCCTTAGTCTTCTCCAATGCGCAGATTGTGTCACCATGGACAACCTCGACTTCACCAACGAACACTTCCAGAAGATCGAGGAACGATGAATCAGAACCTACACCCTATGTTGCCATGATTTGACAGCAACATAGGGAGCAATGGCATTGTGCTCTCATCATTTGAAACCTCCGCAAATTACCTTGATTCACCCCACTATAAACCTCCACAAACCACCACCATCTCGAAACTATCATCAACTGGCAAATTTCCCCAAATGGGGTTCTTTTACAAACTATTTCCCCATTTAGGGCTGTTTTGAAACATTTTCCATGAGGGTGCTCTTTTGAACATGCCCTGCATGGAAATTTCATGCAAAATGTTAGCATGAGTGGCGCGTCCCGTCCGCATGCGACACGTGGCAATGTCGCTCGTGCCACTGGCGACACCAGTGGTATCGCCACCTGCACTGGCGCTTTGGCCATGCAGAGTAAAATCGCTGGTTAGCTTGGCGACACCAGCTAGGGTCAGCTTTTCCCTGCTCTTTTTCAGAGGGCAGGTCTGTGTACATGGAAAACAACAGTAAGATTGGCGATTTAATATCAGCTAAAAACGCCATCAGTGTTGGCGATTTAGGATAAGTAGAAAACGCCATCAGTGTTGGCGTTTTAGGGTGTATAAATACACATCCATTTTCAGCATTTGTTCAGCGCTTTAGAATACCTCTGCAACTTCTTTTCCTTTGGCATCTTTGGCAATCAAAATTCTGTGGTATGAATTTTTTTTAAGTAAATTTTATATTTCATAGACTTGTTAGTGTGTGTTTAAATTTCTAAAATAAAAGAAAAATTATGTAATAATGTTTATTTGAAGAAAATTTTATCAGTGAAAATAAAATATTATACAGCATGTATTTCTAGTTTAATACAGTAACTAGCAAGATAGAAATGTTTTAATCCAAAAATAATATCTAACCAATCATTAACGATGACCTTCAATTTTTCCTGATTTAAATCAAGTTTCATCTCTGATTAAAAAATTAAAAAATCCAAAAAGAAAAAAAATTAACCATATCATTTTTTGGCATAACTAACCATGTAATGTAATAAAAAAAATAAATAAACAAGGAGTTATAGGAAGAAGAAAGAGTCATCAAACGGTATTTTGAAGAATGTAAAGGAAAATAATATTTTAATAACATGTCGATAAGTGACTATCGGAAATCTTAACTAAAAGTAATCACTGTAATTTTTTCCTAAATCTTTACCATTAATAAATTTATCTTTAATTTCCAACGTTCATACTGCTTTTATTGGTCCTTACATAATCATAGTAATAATTTATGAGTAGCTATAAAATTATACAAAAAATACAATAAATTGAGAAGGGGTAAAATATTCAAACTCTACCGTTCAAAAATAAAAAGATTAAAATATTTTTTTCTATAAAATATGTAAAGTTTGGATTTAGTTCATGTAAAAAAAATGTATAATAAAAAATTATATTATATAATTTTGGATAAATAATCACTTTTGTCTCTAATTGTGTAATTCGCTGACAAATGCGTCCCTAAAAGATGAAAATACAAAATTTAGTCCATGAAAGTATAAAAAATGCGACAAATATATCCGGCTATTAACTTTAGCCCGTCACCGTTAGTAAAATAGCCTACGTGGCACAAAGGGACAAATTTTTTACTAAAATGATTGTCAATGTGGTCATCTCTGCTTGTCAGTATATTGACATATTTGTCATATAATATTTTTTTGATTTTTCGCCTTTTCATTCCACTTACAAATGTGTTCCTAAAAGATAAAAATACAAGATCTAGTCCCCAAAAGTGTAAAAAGTATGACAAATATATCCAAACGTAAATAGTAGATTATAACTAATTATTATAATTTGAAAAAATTTATAATCATTGTGACAATTTTTTTTAATAAACTCGTAAATCAAATTGAGTCTAAAAGAAAAATGAATACTCGTTTTATAAATTATAAATAATTTTTTTACATTCTCTTGCATGAAAGGTTCAAGTAAAAAAAATACTTATTGTAAAACATTATAGTTAAATTAGACCCATGAATAATTTTTAGGGAAAATTGTAATTGCAATGACACTTTTAATTTGTAATAAACACTCACCTCCTTTCGAATGATTTTTTTAAGGTCATAATTTTTAAAATGATTAGTCAATAAAAAATAATTGTGTATGATTTTAAAAAAATAAAAATCAACAAACTTTTATTATAATCGGTAATTTGATGTCATTGCAGATACTAAAAGACATTCATATTTTATTATGAAAAATTTATTAAAAAAATTATATAAATAGTGTTTGATTAAATAAAAACAATAATTTTCTTATCGTTTTACAGTAATTTTTTTTTTTGTGTGTTGATAGCATTTATTCAAGAGTTAACAACCAAACGATTGATTTTTTTTTTTGTAGTCGAAGAAAAGTAAGAAAAATTCGTCAAAACAATAAAAATTCATTTCCATTAATAATATTGTATTCATGTTTCAACCGTTGATGAAGTTTAAAAATTATATAACGAAAATAGACACTTACCGGTGTGATATATCTCTCTCAAAATTTTGTCGTAATCATTATAAATTTTTCAAAATTATAATACTTAGTCGCAATCTATTATTAACATCTGGATATATTTGTCACACTTTTTATACTTTCGAGTACTAAATTTTATGTTTTAATTTTTCTGGGACGCATTTGTCAGCGGAGTGGGAAGACGAAAAGTCAAAAAATATTATATGACAAATATGTCCCTATGTTGACAATTAGATATGACTATGTTGACAATCATTTCATTGACAAGTTTGTCCCTCTGTACCACCTAGGCTATTTTATTAAAAGTGATGGACGGAAGTTAACGGCCAAATATATTTACGTATTTTTTACACTTTCAGGGACTAAATTTTGTATTTTTATCTTCAAGGACGCATTTGTCAGTGAATTACACATTCAGGAACAAAAGTGACTATTTACTCTATTACTTTTTTATACATTCAGATAATTCCAAACTTAAGTGTGATGATGTGTGTCTCCTGAAAATTAGACTAGTGTAACTTTGTGTTCTCTGTTTTTTCCCCCTGATTTCTCTAGTTATCGATACTTATCTTTCACGCTTTCAAATCTCCCACCGAACCAACTTCTCTGGCTATAAAACTATCGTGGAAGCTGAGGAGGAGCTATCCTTTGATCCTGAACCTCACGACGGCGAGTCCATTGGTCTCACTCCTTAGTCTTCTCCAATGCGCAGATTGTGTCACCATGGAAAACCTCGACTTCACCAACGAACACTTCCTGTTGAGGAATGATGAATCAGAACCTGCACCCTATGTTGCCATGATTTGACAGCGACATAGGGAGCGATGGCATTATACTCTCGTCATTTGAAACTTCTGCAAATTACCTTGATTCATCCCACTATAAACCTCCACAAACCACCACCATCTTGAAACTATCATCAACCACCACAACAACAACCATGAACCTCCCAAAATCTCCCCCACCTCGAAAACACTGTGAATCTCTTAATATTTGTTGCTTTCACTCTTTCTTGCAATCGCAATTAGACCTGCAAACAAACCTAAAATTCAAACAGCAAAAAATAGATCCAACATCGAGGCCCCCAAATAAAAAAAAATTATTTGTGGCGATTTTTAATCTTAAAAGTTACATTTTAAAATTTAAATTATAAAAATGTAGCATAAATTTAAATTTGTCCAAACCTAATTTCAGATTAAAAAACATATTTTAATTTTATGAGAATAAAAAAATAAACAAAAAATTTATAAAATTAAAAATAAATTTAGTTTGAGTATTTTATAGAGATTAAAAATATATTTTAACATAAAAATAATAATTAAAGTAAATAAAAAATAGTAAGTAATTAGGTGGAATGGAACGAATTAGATTCTTAAAATTGAAATCTTAGACTTCATCCAAACTCTTCGAATTTTAATATTTTAGATTTAATATGAATCAATGATCAAAATCAATCCTTTTTTTTTTGTTTGGATTAGTTTGGACTAATTGGGTTATTGGATTGTTGGGATTTGTGGTCATTCCTATAATCATGAAAAAAAACATTTAAGTGAAGTTATCACCAAAATTCTAACACGTTTGTGGGTGAAATCACTTCTTAGATTGAGAAGTAAATTTTTTGGGACAATAAAAGTATCTTTAGGGCAAGTTTCTTATATGGATTTCTTAATTATTTTTTTTTATCTCTGCATCACTTTTTGTGGTTCACACAATGTCATGTCATTCATAAAAAACTTATACAAAATTTTACTCCAATGCAAGAAACCATAGTAAACTTAAAAAAATCCAAACATTTAAATTATTTTATTATAACTTAATTATTATTCCAATAAAATAATTAATTCATTTTTTCATTTTTTATATATACAAATAATAAATAGAATAAATGAAGAAAATATTAAATATAAATAAAAAATAAAAAATTACATAACATTAAAAGGAAACGTATAACAACAAAAAATATATTTTTACATAATAATAGATAATTAAATTCAATGACATTGAAATAAAAAAAACATAATGATGAAAATAAAAAATATTACATAAAATTAATTATTATTTTCATTTCCGAAATGTTCTCAAATATACTCAACTAAATTTGCTTGAAGTTGATTGTGTTTTTGTTTATCATTAAGTTGTGCTCTCTTTTGAAGGTATGTTGATTTGATACTAGGGTGAGAGCACCTAAAGATACTTCAAATGTTGAAGTGTTATTACCTACACTATCATAATCTATATTATTTTGATATATGTCATGTTTGTCCTCAACGATCATGTTATACAATATGATGCTTGCATGGATGATATTCTTCATTTTACCACCATCCCAAAAATATGTCAGACCACATATAATTGCGAATCGAGATTGGAGCACTCCAAATGTCTATTCTACATCCTTTCTTGCCAATTCTTGTCATTGTACAAATAATTTTCGCTTTTCTCCTTGTGGCATTGAGATGGTCTTCAGAAATGTAGCAAAGTTTGGATAAATGTCATCCGCTAAATAGTATCTCATATTATATTGTGTTCTATTCACTATGAATTGCACTGCGGATGCACGTCCTGACAAAACTTTATCAAACACACTAGATCTATTTAACACAGTAATGTCATTATTTGAACCGGCGGTTCCAAAAAATGCATGTCAAATCCACAAGTCTTGTGATGTCACAACTTCAAGAATGATTATTGGATTGCGATGATCACCTCGACAAAATTGATCATTCCAAGCAATTGGATAATTTTTCCATTCCCAATGGATATAATCAATGGAACCTAACATACTTAGAAATCCACGTGCCGCTCCTATTTGTAGTAGTCGTTTGTTGTCTTTGTTATTTGGTCTTCTCAAGTACTTATTCTCAAATATGGTACAGATGCCTGATACAAATCGCTCCAATCATTCCAATGCAGTTGTTTCACCAATTAGAATGTATTCATCCACACTGTCAGCAGGTGATCCATAAGCCAATATATGAATAGCAGTTGTGTACTTCTGCAATGGAGATAGGCCTTTTCGACGTAGTGTATCAACCCTCAATTGAAAGTATTCATCATGGTTGTTGAGCACGTCTACAATTCGAAGAAACATGTGTCTTCGCATACGAAACCTTCTTCGGAACTTAATGTTTGTGTACACAGAATTTTCTTAAAAATAGTCACTAAACAATTGATCATGACCTTCTTCACGATTACGATGTACCACTTTTCTTCTTTGGCTATGCCTAGTGGTGTTGCCATGTAGTTGTTGTTGGCTTTTAAGAGTCAACCTAATGATTTCTTCATTGGTGTTGTCTTCAAATTCCTCATCAATCATTTGATCTAGAAATTCATCTAAATCGATATTTGGATCCATTATACGGTAACCAAAGTGTTTGAAATAAGAGAAAAATATTGAGCATTTTGTATGAGAATATGTGAGAATGTTGAAACATTGGACATTTATATAGCTTCATTTATAATGGCAAGTCTCATTAACGACTACTTTCATAACGTCTAGTTTCATAATGGCTAGTTTTAAATGACTACTTCCGTAATGGCTACTTTCCTAACAACTAGTTTTGCAACGACCAGTTTTATAACGGCTACATTCATAACGACTAGTTTTCCAACATAAAATTCTAAATTTAAGATACAACAAAGACCTACACTACTAAAATTAAATATCAAACACAACATTAGCATAACATTCATACATAAGAAGAAAAAAAATTAATATCCTAGTTTTTTCCTAATATGGTCAAAATACTTTGCATGGTCTTTGCGTTGCTGTTCAGACATGTTGGATGTATCCTTCATGAGGATTCCATACTCCATACGTCGCTCCTGTTCTTGCAGACACCTTTCCTGTGCCTCCTTTAACTGAATAAGTTTTGATGTGTTCACATTTTTGTCTTTCATTACACTTTCTATGCCAGATAAATCGAGAGTGTTAGAAGATTCTTTTCCTTTGCTCTTCCTTTTTGCTGCTTTTTGTCCAATTGGGAGAGATATTGGCGATGGCGTATCATATTCTTCGACTTCAACGAGTGTCTTTGGGTTAGACGACGACGAGTAATTTCCAGAAGCAGAAACCTTTGTTCTTTTTGAACACTTTGACAAAAATTATGCATCGAATTTTGGTTGATCTTTCAACAACAACCAAACATGCTCAACCTTAAATATTTTACCTGTATCTTGTGAATAAATCATATGAGCATCAGCCATAGCATCATTCTCCGAACTTCCACTTCTCTTATGTTTATCTGCTTGTTTGTAGCACCCGTTAAACTTTTGAACTGGAGGATAGATCCTATTCCATCGAGATTTTAATTGAGTCCAATTTTTTTCACAAAATTGCCCACTTTGACGCACATTGTCATTGTTGTACGCATTTTTAATCATTGCCCAATATTGCTTTGATGTTTGGTTGACTCCTATAATTGAATCCTTTGACAGATTGAGTCACGATCGAATGAGAATCACATATTCTGTCACTCAGAATGCGGTATGACTTTTTTTCCACTTGAATTTTGATCTCCTTTGTCTAGTTGAATACTGTCTACACCGATGGGTGATTCAATTTCATTGCTAGGAAGTGCAATATTAGATAAAGAAGGCCTATAACACGTGTTTGAGTTTGTGAGAGTTTATGGTTGACTATAAATTTATGGATTTTGTAAGAACTACCATCGGTAGGTGGCTCTATATTCGATAAAAGATGTGTATACCACATGTGTGGGGGTGGTGGATACATAACATATTGTGGTGGATTTTGAGAATTTTCACTAGTACGGGGTGATGGAGGACACAACATATTGCAGTTGATTTTGAGAATTTTCACTCGTACGAGATGGTCGATAAATAACATATTGTAGTGGATTTTGAGAATTGTCACTAGTAGTGAGTGATTGGTTTTGCAAATAACTATAGTAACATTGATAATTATACTCATTAGGATCCATGTCAAAGAGAATAAAAAAAATTGACACTTAACAACATCAACAAAAAAAAAAATAAGCAGTACAAATGAACTGTGCAACATGCTCAACAATGCATAAATTAATAGTGAACAATGCAACATAGTGAAAAAAATGCTACACAACGGTCGTCTGGACATTCAATGGTACATATGCACAAATTTCATAATCAACAGTAATATCCACAATTTTAAAAGAAATGTGATAAATGTTTCAATTCATCTACATCTACTGTTCTCTTTTCTTCCTTCAAAAAGCGCTTTTTTTGGAGCGTTCCCCACCTACCTGTTGACCTTTCATCTCTTTTCTTCCTTTCTGTTGTTCTTGTGGTTGGGGAGTACAAATTCTATGAAAATAATGGTTTTTTATTGGTAAGAAGCAGTTCCTTATACAAGGAATGCACCATCCACTGAAGAAATCGATTCTGCCATGTCACTTTGCTCCAGTGCCAAAGAACTCAAAAGAAACCATTCCTTAGGCTAAGAAACCAACGAAACACCTCCAGTTGAAGATGCTGCAAAAAACATAATCAAGCATCCGAGTTCTTTGTGACTATGACGTCACCGTCACAGACTATCTCAAACATTGCAAAGGTTTGCCCCCTTAAAA
Source organism: Glycine max (assembly GCF_000004515.6). Classification (NCBI taxonomy): domain Eukaryota; kingdom Viridiplantae; phylum Streptophyta; class Magnoliopsida; order Fabales; family Fabaceae; genus Glycine; species Glycine max. The sequence goes on along the minus strand of NC_038253.2, from coordinate 14,424,041 downwards.
GAAATCGATACCCTATTTTTCTTGACCTGAAAATTGGCTCCTAGAAAGTATTTTTTGGAATGTGTTAAAATTTTATTTTTGAAACTCGTTCAAATTTTAACTCATTCTAAAAAATAGTTTCCCAAAAAGGGATATTTTTGAAAAACAAAACTATAAAAAAGAGGTATATACTAGTAATACTTGGAGCCTATAAAAAAAACTAGTAATGCTTGGAGGTCAAAAAAATAATTTCCCCATGTTTTATTTGCAAATATAAATGAGTTTGTCCCAAAATTTCAAGTAAATAGATTGGAAAAAATAACTAGTCCAATCCTGATAGAAATGAGCAAAATTAGAAAAAGAGCGACAAGTTGATTGCACCCAACATTTTAGAAGAGATGTTTTTTATTAAAAAATATTTTTAAAAGAAAAGGGCTAAAATATAATATTTGTTCCTCATTTTAATATAGAGGTATTTAGTTCCTCGGTTTTTGCTACATAACAACTAAGTCAATTTATGTCAAAACCAACAAAAGCTCATCATGTTGCAACTGTTCGCATTCTTCAATATCTCAAAGGGTGTCCAGGAAAATACTTATTTTTTCCAAGGACTTGCTCTCCTTATCTACATAGGTTTAGTGATGCTGATTGGGCAACATGCATTGACTCTAGGCGCTCTATTACTGGTTATTGCTTCTTTATAGGCAATTCGCTTGTTTCATGGAAAACCAAGAAGCAAACTACAGTCTTACATTCCTCTTCCGAAGCTGAATATCGAGCACTTGCTTCTGCAACTTGTGAATTACAATGACTTACTTACCTTCTAAGAGATCTAAGGATTCCCCTTTCCAAGCCTTCAATTTCATTGGTTGATTGGTTTTTGCCTTAAAAAAATTGTTTCCAAGAGATCAAAGGCTTTGGTAACTGATTATCAGGCAGTGTAATCGATTACCAGAAGAAGAGTTTGCAAATAAGCTTTTCAAAAGAGTTTTGAAATTTGAAATTTGAATCTTGTAATCGATTACCAAATGTTTATAATCGATTACCAATAACAACACTTCAGAAAACACTTTGAAAAGTCATGACCCTTCAAAATATAACTATGTAATCCATTACCAAAAACCTGTAATCGATTACCAGTGAGAAAATTTTAGAAAAGCTTTTTGAAAAGACACATCTTTTTAAACCATTTTGAAAAGGCACGATGGGCCAATATATATGTGTGGTTGACATCAAAAAGTAAGAGAGAGATATTCTAAGAGAACTTAATTGTCAAATGCTCTCTCAACAACTATTGGCCCAACACTTGCAAATCTATTGAGAATTCATCTAGGAACTTCAATTTGTATTATCATCTCAAAAGAGAGAAATTCCTCTAGGATCTTCAATTTGTATCAGTTACTCTAAAGGAGAGAAATCTTTTTGTTCATCTCTTGAACTTAGTTGTAATCAAGAGATGGTGTGTCTCTTGGATTATGAGAATCTTGAACACAAGGGTGAGGGATTCCAAGGTGTGTTCAAAATCTGTAAAGGATTTACAGAGATAGTGGAAAATCTTAAGTGGGTTGCTTGAGGACTGGACGTAGGCACGGGAAGTGGCCGAAGCAGTATAAATCAAGTTTGAAATTCTCCCTTCCCTTATCTTATTTATTTTATTGCAGATTATTTTATCGTGTGCAATTAAAAGAACATTATTAAATTAATTACTTCTTCTTCTTTTTCTGCATTCTGAGTCTATCATTTAAAAGAGGGTTAAAAGTTTGTTAGTGGAAATTTTGTAAGACTTAATTTACCCCCCCTCCCCCGTCTTAAGTTATTGAGGCCACTTGTCCAAAAAGTGGTATCAGAACAGGATTCTTGTCTAAAGTTTAAAAACATCAAGAATAATTATGGCCTCATCTAACTTTCCATTTCCTGAAGGAAATTCTATTAATAGGCCTCTTATTTTCAATGGTGAGGGTTATCACTATTGGAAAACCCAAATGCAGATCTTTACAGAAGCCATAGATTTAAATATATGGGAAGCCATTGAAATTGGTCCCTTCATTCCTACAATGGTAGTGGGAAATGCAACTATAGAAAAACCTAGAGAACAATGGGATAAAGATGAAAGAAGAAAGGTTCAATATAATTTAAAAGCCAAGAAAATAATTACTTCTACATTGGGCATGGATGAATATTTTAGAGTTTCAAATTGTAAAAATGCAAAAAAAAAAGTGGGATACATTATAAGTAACCCATGAAGGGACAACTGATGTAAAGAGACCTAGAATAAACACTCTCACACATAAATATGAATTGTTTAGAATGAATCAAAATAAGACCATACAAGATATTCAAAAGAGATTTACACATATAGTTAATCATTGGGAAAAATATTTCCTAATGAAGATGTCATTAACAAAGTGTTGAGATGTTTAAGCAGGCAATGGCAACCAAAGGTAACTGCAATTGCAGAATCGAGAGATCTCGCTAACATGACTCTTGCAACTCTTTTTGGAAAGCTTCAGGAACACAAAATGGAACTTATGAGACTAAACTAACATGAAGAAAACGACAAGAAAAAGAAAGGAATTGCACTTAAAGCCTCATCTTCTATTCAAGAAGAAAGTGACAAAGAGGACTTGAATGAAATAAAAGAAGAAGATGATTTCAGACTTTTTGTGAAGAGATTCAATAAATTTCTTAGAAACAAAGGAAATCAAAGAAGATCAAACTTCAATTTAAAGAAGAAAGGAGAAATATCTTAAAAACAAGTATAAGAAATATCTTAACAACAAGTATGGGGAATCTCACATGTTCCCTCTTACTACTCTTCTCCACTATAGTCATTGTCACTGACCACATTGTGGGTGCCAATGGTGGTTGGAACCATTCCATTAACTACACTATTTGGGCCAACAACCACACTTTCTATGTTGGGGACCTTATTTGTTAGTCTCGCTTTCTCAATTCTACCTTTCTACCAACCATGTGTGTGGTGTGTATGTATAGTTAGTGTACTGTCTAGGACCTACAAAATACACGTGGCATCCTACGTGACACTTAAAGACACATGTCCACCTTCCGTGTCAGCTCTGCTACAGGAGCGTGAACGCCTGGCCTTAGCAGTTGGGCTCTTTAACAAATAGATTATCTCTAAGTTTGTGCCCCTCTCTCTCTTTCGCTTATACGAGCTCCATTACAACATATACTTGCTTTACTCTCCTTACACATATTCTTACTTGAGCGTCAGAGTCATTTTTTTCCAGGTCCCTCCTCTTGTCAAAGACATTTCTCCAAGCTGACGTGTGAAGTTTGAGACCACTCGACCACGTCCAGCCTGATGTGTCACGGTTCCAGATTTTGTTAAGAACAATTAGTTATAGATCCTTCACTAAACATAGTCATGTTAGATTCTACATTAAACTTGATAGATCTAAACACACTTTCTATTTTTCCTACAATAGAATACTCCCACAGAGAATAAAACACCTAAGGAGAGTGACAGTGAGCGTGTAGCAAAAGGTCAAATGTTATTATTTAAGGTCCTTTGTTTATGCTAAAAGATTGAATTTTTTCTTCTTCTCACTTTTGTTAGATACATAGTAGTATTATTCACAACCACTATTTTGTTGACTTTTTTTATTTAAAAAAGCCTACATTTTGAATAACATGCAAGTACCTAGAAAAAAACCAATACAATGTGTACGTTTTAATTAGTATGATTTTTTTAACCAGATAGAGGTTGAAGTATGAGATGCTGCATTGATAGAGGTTGTGAAGAAACACATCGAGATAGGGATAGGACTTGAAGCATTGCCATTGGTTGAAGAAGAACCACCAAATAAGAACAATAGCCAATCAAATTACAATGTTGATGCCAATGAGTTCCCCTCTGAGGGTGTTAATCATAATAGAAGTAGTAGCAACAGGTGGACAAAAATGGAAATTTCAAATTTGATACAACTAAGGACCAGTTTTGAGCAAAGATACCCCAGTCATGTGACCAAAAATAATTTTCTTTGGGTGACATAGGGCCATGCCTAAAACATTATTTGCTGCATGTGTAGCAAAAATGCTACCACATATGGATAAATTCTATAACAATGTTCATAACTAAAATCACATTACTAAGCAGAAGATAGAGGAAAAAAAACTAAGAAAGGGAGACACAGAGCAGGTAAATCAAAAGTACAAGTGTACAACCGCATTGACGAGGAAACTAACGATTTATCAACTATCATAAAATTTAAATGTAATAGGAGTAAAAGAACATCAGTCATATACTATCCAAGGTCCACAAAATTCACATAGCATCCTATGTGGCACCATGAGACACGAGTCCACCCTCCACGTCAGCCCTGGCACAGGAGCATGGAGGTCTGACCCTTAGCAACTGGACTCCTCAACAAATAGGTTATCTCTAACCTCTTGATTTTTTGAATATACCGTAACCCCTTTATCTCTTGACATGTATTCATTTATCTCTAAGTACTAAATTATCTTCTTGTTTTTATCTCTAAGCTATATATTATCTCTAACTTTATCTATAAGCTACTAGCTATTATCTATAAGCCGATAATTATCTGCAAGGGCTATAACAACCCTTAAAAACAAGGATACATAGCTCCATTCCACTCCTATAAGTACTAGGTTCCTTTGAACCCTCACAACATTCACATCTCGAACACACATGCACACTTGTTTGCATACTCGTGTATACATACACTTTCTTTTACTCTCCTAATTCATATACTTACTTGAGCATCATAGTCCTTTGGTTTGCATACTCGTGTATACATATGCTCTTTTTTTCTCTCCAAAAACTGATGTTACTGAAGAACATAGAGAAAACTCAACATCGGTTTTTTGAGTTACTTCATTAACATCGATTTTAAAAAAAAAAAACCAATGTTGTGAGATCTTTTAATCATTGTTAGGCGCTGAAAACCCTGAAGTTTAGTAACTTTGAAAACTCAACATCAATTTTTTGAGTTACTTCGTTAACATTTATTTTTTTTAAAAAAAACAATGTTGTGAGAGCTTTTAATCATTGTTAGGCGTTGAAAACCATGAAGTTCAGTAACTTTGAAACCTCTCACTCTCATCACTCTCACTCAAACTCTTTGTCATGTAGCTCCATATGGAGCTTTTACACTTTGGATCTTCTACATGAATGAAGTCCTTAGCTTCTTGAAGATCATGGCAGCGGAATGAAGAAGGAAGAAAGACAATTGGAGATGCCACTTCAAGGAGAAGATGAGTCAAGAAGAAGCTTACCACCATAGGAAGCCATGGATATGAGTTTGAAGGTAGGAAAAGATGAGTGAAGGGATAAGGAAAGAAGGAGCACGAAATTTCATGCCTCAAATGAGGATTGAACTTTGAAGTGTAATTCTCAAATGATCAAAGTTGAAAAAAATGCACACACATGACCTCTATTTATAGCATAAGTGTCACACAAAATTATAGGGAAATTTGAATTTATATTCAAAGTTCACTTGAATTTGAAATTGAATTTGTGGAGCCAAATTTTGGAGCCAAAATTTCACTAATTATGATGATGAGAAACCAAGTGCTTGGTTAAAAAATCGGATCTTCTAGGATGGAATTCGCGCACCAAGAAGAGAAACCCAGAACAAGTTTTTACTTTCATTCCATTCTCAGTCTACAGAACTCGGATTTGAGTGATTCCAAAACGAGAAGAAAGCTGACTCTCTGAAATGCAATTTAGGGTCAAGAAACACTTAAAACAGATTTGTAAAACGTGCAGAACGAACTTGAGAAAATCGGGCAGAAAGCATAATTCTGGAAAGTGCGGAAATGCATATAAGAACACAAATATGGAAGAAAGAAAATCAAAGAGGCACCACAAACAACGGGGTTTGATAAGCCTAGAGGATCACCACAAGAATTTAGTGAATTCTTGATAAGATCAGTTGGTTCAAGGAAGAACCCTAGCAGAGACAATGCTCACACATTTTTTGACAAAACCACAATGCTCTCTATTTCCATTCATTCCAAAGATTTATACAGATTAGTTCTCAACAACAAAAATAAGAGAAATGCAAAATCCCAACATTACAAGCATAGCTAAAATGTCTTGGTGGTTAAAGTGAGGCATAGTTTAGTTAGAGGTCAAGGGCTCTAAATTGGCTGCAAGCACTTTATTATTGATATATTTTTTTTAATCAACACATAGGACTAGCAACTCTCCCTTGTGAGACTCCAAGTGTTGGGCCTCTCCCTGCATTTGAACTGCCCTCAGAATAATCACCATATGTTCCAAAGCTTCTTGTGCCTTTTTAGCTCTTGCTCTTGTCATGGGTCCTCCTAGGCCTTGTATTGCATCTTGGGCTTCCATCTGGGCTTGGGCTTTGATGTCCACATCATATGATTAATGAATTTCAGTTATGTATCAGCCCACTAATCCAAGATCAAGTCCAAGATTCTCCACTAAGTGTGTTTAGGTGTCATAAGACATGTAAAGCATGACGGACATGCACAATGTGTGACTATATGATGTGGCAATGGGGTGTAGCAAGCAAATGCTCACCTCCCCCTCTAAAATTTAATTGTATTGGGATTCTCCCAATTCAATTAAATTTATTTCCCAACACACACATCAAATATTCACTTAATGCATGTGAAATTACAAAACTACCCCTAATACAAAAACTAGTCTAGGTGCCCTAAAATACAAGGGCTGAAAAATCCTACATTTCTAGGGTACCCTACCTACATTATGGAGCCCTAAATACAAGTTCCAAAAATAATGAAACCATAATATAATATGTACAAAGATAAGTGGGCTCATACTTAGTCCATAGGCTCGAAATCTACCCCAAGGCTCGTGAGAACCCTAGGGCATTCTCTTGCATCTCTGGCCCAATCTTCTCTGAGTCTTCTATCTAATGCCCTTGGGGGGTAGGATTGCATCATTCCCTCCCCCTTGAAAAGGATTTGACCTCAAATCCAGAGGTTCTTGAAACTCTGGGCTTCTTCCCTCAACACCTAGATGAAGATGCTCTCATACCACATGATGTAGCTCCATATGGAGCTTATACACCTTGGATCTTCTTCATGAATGATGTCCTTTGCTTCTTGAAGTTCATGGCAGCGGAATGGAGAATGAAGAAAGACAATTGGAGACATCACTTCAAGGAGAAGATGAGTCAAGAAGAAGCTCACCACCATAGGAAGCCATAGATAAGAGCTTAAAGGTAGGAGAAGATGAGTGGAGGGAGAAGGATAGAAGGAGCACGAAATTTTGTGCCTCAAATGAGATCTGAACTTTGAAGTGTAATTCTCAAATGATCAAAGTTGAAAAAAATGCACACACATGGCCTATATTTATAGCCTAAGTGTCACACAAAATTGGAGGGAAATTTGAATTTCTATTCAAATTTCACTTGAATTTGAAATTAAATTTGTGGAGCCAAAATTTCACTAATTATGATTAGTGAATTTCAGTTATGGTTCATCCCACTAATCCAAGATTAAGTCTAAGATTCTCCACTAAGTGTGCTTAGGTGTCATGAGACATATAGCATGAAGGACATACACAAAGTGTGACTATATGATGTGACAATAGGGTGTAGCAAACAAATGCTCACCTCCCCCTCTAAAATTTAATTGGATTGGGATTCTCCCAATTCAATTAAATTTATTTCCCAACGCACACATCAAATATTCACTTAATTCATGTGAAATTACAAAACTACCCCTAATACAAAAATTAGTCTAGGTGCCCTAAAAAACAAAGGCTGAAAAATCATATATTTCTAGGGTACCCTACCTACATTATGGAGCCCTAAATACAAGGCCCAAAAATAATGAAACCATAATCTAATATGTACGAAGATAAGTGGGCTCATACTTAGCCCATGGGCCCGAAATCTACCCCAAGGCTCATGAGAACCCTAGGGCCTTCCCTTGCATCTCTGGTCCAATCTTCTTGGAGTCTTCTATCCAATGCCCTTGGGGGTAGGATTGAATCACTTTGGCACTCTCATTTGCAACCTCTCACAACATTGTAACTCTATCAACGTTGGCATTACAACCTCTCGCAAGATTGCAATATCACTATCGTCCTCAATCGTGACACGCTGTAACCTCACTATCACTCTTGTGGTTTTGCAACTGTCGGTCACGAAAGGTTAGGTTTCTTCTCCTTATGTGTATAGACACACACACACACACACACACATATATATATATATAGTGTTTACAACGTATTTGACGAAATGTGCATGTGTATGTTTGGATGACAATCTTTATATTTAACTGGTTAATGAAGCAACTGATTTTGCATATTAATTCATTCCTAGACTACAAACTAGTTAATGGTTAGGATTGAATGTTGTTGGTTTATGAAGCCTTTGAGGCAACACGAAGACTTTATCTATTATTAATTAACCTCACTAGCTAGCTATGACTACGAGTATTTATATGTATATATGTTTAATGCATTTTCTTTCAAGTTATGGTGCATTTTCTGAAACTGGATGCAGGTGCCACTCATTAGGCATTGATTGAAACTTGATGCATTTTCAAGCTACAGTGTATCTATATGTATATATGTTTATGGGAATGATGATTGATGTAACTGGTGATTGAGTTGTTTCTTGGATTGTTGTTATGTTTTTGTACTGTGCTGACTGCGTCGGGGAAGTTTATATCTATACACATTCACTTTAAGGAGAATAGGTAACTAACTTAATGATAAGATGTTGTAACTTGTAACTATAATGAAATGAATATGAACTAAGGAAAAATTGTCTGTGACTTAACATGTCTTCATTCTATGTGGTGTACTTGTTTGGTGTAGAGGTGGTCAATGGTATTCTATATCATTTTGATTGGTCGAATCACTGTAAATTAGCTCCTAGCTGCACTAACATCTATAACAGCTAAAGGTTTTCTTTTTTTTATTCTTTAATTACATATTCCAAAAAATAAGAAAGAAAGTTGAAAACTTTAATCATATAATCATCACAGTGAGTTCAACAAACTTGGTTTCTTCTAATTTCCACTAGATTTGATTTGTCCTAGTTTTGCTATAGTAGAGGTTTAATTTTGATTTTCATTATGATTTTTTTTTCCTTTTCTATGTTTATGATATGTTGAGTTCAGTCCATATGGATAATATGAATTTAGGGTTTAGCTATTCATTTTCTTTTTATTTGTGTTAAAAAAATATTTAGAAATGGATAAATCAACTAAAATTAAACATGAAAAGGATATAAGATGGAGAAGACAATTGTTGCTCACCTAAGGTTCCACTTGAGAAAAATGAAAAATGTTTCTCCCATAATTAGCTTATGGATAAGTTAAAATCAACTTTTAGAAGAGTTAATAAGAGAGAATTGCTACATATTAGCTTATGCATAAGTTATTTTTAACTTACAAAAAAGTATTTTAGTTTTTCCTTCTTTTTTTTCCTTTCAAAACTGGGTGTATTTTTTGTTAATCTTGTAGCTGACATTATTTAGTGGGATAAAATTTTATTGGTTACTGGTCAGTGGTCATGAAGTTGTTGCTTAAGAGTTGTTAGTTAAAGATGTGTAATCTTCAATGTTCAATGTAATTTGTAGACACTTTTCATTTTCGTGTTTGCGTTGTCATCACGAAATTCGTTGTTGGAAATTATAGTGATCATCATCACAGGTACAAATGTTTTTCATAAAGTTTTGATGCTCTTGTTTGTTACCAATGCTTTTATTACTTGTTGACTATGATTAATGAGTGTTGATTTATATACAAGTTATCTTCATCATGAGTGAACCTTAGATTCCCATTTGAGATTGAATACAAAGATTCTTGTGGACAATTTGGATTAATCATTGTATTGAATCTTGAATTATCTGTTTGGGAAGTTTAGGAAGAGTCATATTTTTATAGTACATTCATACATAAATGTTAACTTTATTTTCTTAACTTTGATGAAATTTCAGTTAGTGCATTTTGCTTTGTTCTTCAGGTGCGTACTTGATTGTGGTGGAATTCTTTTCACCGCTTTCATGTCATGTACTTGAAGATCAATGCGAAATGCTGCCGAAATTTTGTCAAATCTAAGAAAAGAAAGTTAACCTTTACATATGAATGTACTATAAAATATGTCTTCCTGAATAGGATAGGACCACAGCTTTAAGGAAAAAAGTGAGGTTTCCATGCATAAAATAACTTTGTGACTATCACAAAGTTATTAATTACATGGATCAAAGTTGGATGAATGCAAGTCGCATGAGCCTTGCAAATGAGGAAGACGTTGAGCAGTTCTTGGAATTCACCTCCGAAAGAAGTCGACCGAGTGAGGATGGAAAATAATTGTCCTTGTATAAACTGTTTGAACGGGAGATGACAACTAGTCGACGATATACGGGAACATCTATTGTGTGATGGGATTAAGAAGAATTATACGACATGGTGAATTGACAGACATGTAGAGGGAGTCCCAATCTGAACCGGTTGATGTACAAATGAGAGATCGGTTAGAAAAAATGATTTGTGATCTTGGATAAGAGTATTTTCAGCAAGCACATGCCCCTATGTATGATACATTGCAAAGTGATTCAAAGAAGCCTCTGTATCTAGGGTGCAACAAGCCTTTAACATTGTTGTCAATGGTGTTATGTGTGGTTAATAGGTGGAGTGACAAAAGCTTCACTTCACTTCTTCAGGTGGTGCAGGATATGCTTCCAAAGGAAAACACGTTGCCAAAAAGTTATTATCAAGTGAAGAAGATATTGTGTCTGATGGGTATGAAGTATCAGAAGATTCATGCATGCCCTAATGATTGCATACTATACAAATGTGAGTTTGAAGAAATGAAAAACTTCCCCACGTGTTGGGTATCATGGTACAAACTAAAGGATGATGATGAGTGTAGCAGTAATGAAAACACCAAGAAAGGCCCCCCAACGAAGGTGTTATGGTATCTTCCAATAATTCTAAGGTTTAAGCGTCTTTTTTCTAATACAGATGATGCAAAAGACCTTAAATGGCATGCAGATGGGAGAAATTACGAGGGAATGCTCTGCCATCTAGCTGATTTGTCTCAGTGAAAGAAAATTAATAGTTTGTATTTGGATTCAGCAAAGAGACAAGAAATCTTGGGCTTGGACTTGCTAGTGATGGAATGAATCTCTATGGCAGTTTAAGCACTTAACAGAGTTTGTGGCCTATTTTGCTAGTAATTTAGAACTTGCCTCCTTGGTTGTGCGTGAAGCAAAAATACATAATGTTGTCTGTGATGATATTGGACCCAAGACAACTAGGAAATGACATTGATGTTTATCTCTGTCCCTTGATTGAAGACTTGACAAATTTGTGGGACGAGGGGGTTGTTGTGTTTGATTGCATCAAAATGAGACATTCAAGTTGTGTGCGATGCTATTTTGTACAATTAATAACTTTCCAACATATAGGAATTTGACTGGATACAATGTTAAGGGTCATCGTGAATCCCCTATCTGTGAAGAAGACACAAGTTACGTACAACTGAAATATGGAAGAATAACATTATACACTCGGCATTGACGTTTTCTAAAAGCTTATTGGTGATTGAAGAAAGCTTTTAATGGAAGTGAAGAGCATGATAGTGCACCGATACCGTTAACTGGTTAATAGGATCTTGAGAGGATTGAGGGCATCAATATTGTATTTGGAAAGACCCTAAAGAAGGAAAAAAGTAAAACTTCCATATGGAAGAAGAGGTTTATATTGTTTGGTCTTCCATACTGGTCAAATTTAGATGTCAAACATTGTATTGATGTTATGCATGTTGAGAAAAATGTTTGTGATAGTCTCATCGACATGCTTCTTAACATTCAAGGCAAGAGAAATGATGGTTTGAATACTCGCCAAGATCTAGTTGAGATGGATATATGAGATCAGTTACATCCAAGGTCTGATGGTAACAGAATATACTTGCCTCCAGCTTGTCATGCTTTGTTGAGAAAGGAAAAGATAAGTTTTTGTCAGTGTCTATATCGTGTGAAAGTGCCACAGGGATATTCTTCAAATGTTAAGAGCCTTGTGTAGTTGAAAGATCTAAAGTTAGTTGGCTTAAAGTCTCATGATTGCCACGTCTTGATGCAACAATTGTTACCTATGGTGATATGAGACATTTTGGCTAAGAAAATCAGGCATGCCATAACTCTCCTGTGTTTTTTCTTCAATACCATATGTAGCAAAGTCATTGATCCTCTTAAGTTAAATGAGCTGGAAAATGAGGCTGCTATTATCTTGTGTCAGTTGGAGATGTATTTTCCTCCTTCATTTTTCAACCTCATGGCTCACTTAATTGTTCATATGGTGAGGAAAATTAAATGTTGTGGTCCTATTTATTTGCGATGCATGTACCAGGTTAAGCGATACATGAAGATCTTAAAAAGGTATACAAAGAATCTACATTGTCCTGAAACATCTATTGTTGAAAGGTACATTGCAGAAAAAACTATTCAGTTTTGTTTCTAGTACATGGAAAAGGAAAAACCTGTTGGCATTCCAGAGTCTCTACATGAAGAGAGAGTGAGAGGTAAGGGTTCAAGGGGATTGCATGTTATCACTCTAAGTCTAGAAGAATTGTAATAAGCTCATTTGTATATACTGAATAACAATAAGGGAGTTATGCCATACATAGTTCATCACAAAGCTTTAGTCAAGGAAAGTAACCCAAAAATGACCAAGAATAGGGTGTTGAAAAAGAATAACAAGACTTTCCTAAATTGGTTTAAAGATATAATCTTTGATGACCATAATGCATTTAAAATGTTAAAGAAGTTAGTAAATGGGCATAAAAGAAATGTTATAACTTGGCAAAGATACAATATCAACAAGTATTTGTTCTACACAAAATCACAAGACGGCAAGAGTATAATGCAAAATAGTGACATTAGTTTAAGGGCTGAATCCAACACTTTGCTACTGTACATGATGACAATCCCCATGTAGCTTATATGCCTTATTTTGGAGTCATTGACGAAATCTGGGAGGTTAATTATGTAAAATTTAGTGTCAGTGTTTTCAGGTGTAAGTGGGTAGATAGCAATACCGGTGTGCGAATTGATGATTTCAGATTCACTTTGGTAGATCTGAAGAAGCTCGCTTCGGAATGAGCCTTTCATCATGACAGAACAAGCTAAACAGGTATTTTATGTTCAATATCCTTATGATGAAAGATGGTTAGTGATCCTACATGGAAAAAAAATTATGTTAATATTGAACATGATGATTCAACCCTTGATACTTGTCTCACTCCTTTCTCCACACAAATACCGACTAACGTCAAAAGAGAAGAATTTCACGATGTCTTGGCAAATCATAATAATCGTGATGAAGGAGAATTAATTAACATCATATAATGTAATTTATTTTATATCTGTCTTCTTTGTTAATTTCAATTACACAACTTAATATAGTTTTTATACATTGTTTAATTAATGTTGTTTTTTAATAGGCACATGGCTACACCACCCAACTCCCCTCCTCCTCCTCTTGAGTCAACAACACCTTCACCATCTACATCGAAGAAGACAAGAAAAGCAACACGACTCAAATCATTGGCTACTAGACCAGCTAGGGTGGAGAGACCAGTGGTTCATGTTAATCCTGTCACGGGGAGAGGCGATGGTCCCCACAGAAAGAAATTAAGAAAATATTGGTGGATTGTCACTCACGATATGGTGGATGTTACATTTGATAATTGGAAACAAGTCCCTATAGCTCAAAAGGATTTGATCTGGGAGGATATTCAGGTATTTCAATTAAGTGTTGAATGTTGTACTAAAAATCTTAATTTCTAATTGACTAAATACAAAATGTATTTATTGTATTACAGACTTAATTTGATATTCCTGAATCATTCGATTTTTTGACAGAAAAAAAATACTTCAGACCGTAAGAGAATGGAGGAGGCCGCTTAAGTCAGATTTGACCTCCAAATAGGCCTTGGCACATGACAAGGAGGGCGAGGATGACAAAGTATGTGAGAAGTACGACATAAGCAAAGAAAAGTGGACCCAATTTTGTCAAAGTCGTAGAGACCCTTCATGGGAGGTATGTTGATTTTCATTGTTTGCTAAACTTCATAGTTACATATTATTGTCAACTGTATTGAGTTATAGTTATGTGTTATTGTCATAGGATCTTCAAAAGAAGGCGTAGGCCATTCAGAAACAAAACATTTCCCCTCACGTGTTGTCTCATGGGGGTTATGATTGTCTAGAACAAAAGTTGATGGAGGAGAAGTGAAAGAAATGATTGGAGGAAGCATCCCAATCCGGGAGCACTAATGCAGTCGTTGATCCTCTATCTCCCATTAGAGGACACATGAAGTGGAAGATGGCTCGCAGGAAAAAATTAGGTCAAGTGACGTTTGAGGCAACAAAGGAAATTACAAACAAGATTGTAAGTTACTATCATTTGTTAGAGGTAAATTTTTATAATAATTGATGGATGAGTAAACCAAATTTGTTTAATCTGTTGACTAAAGGATTCCCTAAAAGAGCAGGCCTCACAGGGAAGCTTTATCGCCCATGTAAGTTAAGATGTACTAACTGCTGCCATCGGGCGACTAGAGCACCCTGGTCGTGTCCGTGCTGCTGAAGGTCAGTGGTGAGGAAGTCTGAGATGTTGATGCTCGTGTTCCTGTAACCACTCTAGAAGTTCAGTTAGTGGGGTAGACACTTAACACCTTCCTTGGCTGACACATCTTGTAAAGCCTTTTTTAGAACAAGTATTTCACTTTGTTTTTTTTAATACTTATTAATAAAGGATTTGTTACAAATTATGTTTTCACTGTCATTCGCTTAATGTTTATTAACTGTGTAGGATAAACAGGGATCGGCGAAACCTATAGATTATGGATCCTGACATTGATCCCCTGTCCCTGATGACATTGACCATCCCACATCTTTTCCTTAAGTTGTTGTAGGTGTCGTGGGATGCTACCGTGTTTGGGGTTCATAATGATAACTTTCCATTGTACATAAAGCATGAAGATCTTTCTGAAATAGCACACGGTGGTCAATGTCTGAGCATCTCTGTTATATAATTGTGGATTCTGTAAGTCACTTTACATTATTGTATAGTACTTAACTGATTGTCTTGAATTCATGCATAATTTACTTTATTTTAACAACAATACACATATGACTAAGAGAAGTATGCAAGCGGGGAATGCCAATGTGTATGGATTCCTTGAGCCACAGTCCATACAAAGATATGAGCAATCACAACTTGAATTAGAATATTATATTAAGAAATAGATGCAGAATTCACAAAGAGATGTGTACCTAGGAGCCTACTTGAATGGGTAAGTTAAACTGAACAAATCAATTTAAATCATGTATGCTTTATAATAACTTAATGTTCTCCAATGTCATGCACATTGACAAATGGTCATTATTTTGCCTAAGGACAATGTTGTGATCTGGTTTTGTTCCTTGCACAATAGGCCTAACAACTACTTGAAAGGAATTATTAACAGGTTAGTTATATTTTGTTATAAATTTACTTTATGATTACAATTTGACATCAATATTTTAATTGTACAATATGCATGCATTTTTCTCTTAATCATTGATTTAAAGGAATTCAACAACAATCAACAAAGTAAATCCAAGGCTTCTGCTAGATGGTGATGCAATCCTCCCTAGGAAAGGACCAGTTACCAGAGCCATGAGCAAGAGGCTCCAAGAGGATTGGGCTAGAGTTGATAAAGAAGGCCTTAGGGTTCTCATGAACCTTAGGGTAGATTTTTGAGCCCATGGGCCAAGGTTGGGTCCACTCTTCTTTGTAAATAGTAGAATAGGTTGTTTTCTTATTTTGGGCCTTGTATTTTGGCCATTCTAGTAGTATAGTGTTTTAGCCTTGTATTTCAGGGCATTTTGAGTAGTCTTTGTAGTAGGATTTTTTTTTTGTATTTTCATGTTTTTTTGTCATGGGGGTGAGCTTAGCTATTATAGGGGTGTGTAGCTAAGCTCTAGCTTCTCAAGAAAGCTTCTCAAGGAGGTGAGCTTAGTTTTTAGATGGGTGTGTGTAGCTAAGCTCTAGCTTCTCAAGGAAGCTTCTCAAGGAGGTGAGCTTAGTTTTTAGATGGGTGTGTGTAGCTAAACTCTAGCTTCTCAAGGAAGTTTTCTCAAAGAAACTTCTCAAGGAAGTTTTCTTAAGAAAGCTTCTCAAGGAAGCTACCTAGTCTATAAATAGAAGCATGTGTAACACTTGTTGTAACTTTGATGAATGAAAGTCTTATGAGATACACTTCAAAGTTCCACTTCTTTCCCTCTTTTATTCCTTCAATTTCGTGCTCCCCACCTTCTCTTTTTCTTTTCCTCCATTAAAGCATCCTCTTCAAGCTTCTTATCCAAGGCAATTCTTGATGGTGAAGCTCCTTCTTCCTTGGCTTATTCCCTAGTGGATGGTGCCTCCCCTATCCTCTTCTCCTTTGCCTTCCGCTGCATCTCCATGGTGAAAAATCACCATTGAAGGACCTCATTGAAGCTCAAAGATCCAACCTCCATAGAAGCTCCACAAGCAAGCTTCCATCAAGTGGTAATCAGAGCACAATAGCTTCAAGTAGGTGCTCCTTAAACCTCCATTAATTTTTTTGCTTTACCTTCTCTTCCATTGTTGTTTCTTCATTTTTTCTCCATGTATCTCCTCACATGTCTTGTGCTAAATGTTGTTAACATGATTCTTTAGAGTTTCCACCAATTAAACTTGCTATAGAAGCTAGATTTGATTTTCTATGGTTCAAATTTCTTGTTCTTGTTCTTGAACCATGAATTGTGTTGAGTTTAGGTTCCTTTGAGTTTTGTCTTGTTATTTTTTGTGGCTGAAACCTAAACCATAAAACTCTTACAAAAATATTAAAGTAGAAGAAAACCTCAAAAATCTAGAGTGACTTGTTCACCTATTGTAGTTTTGTCATAGAAGTCATGTCTAGTCATGAAACTTGTCACATAAGATTTCTTATGTTGTGCTGAATTTTATTTTCTTGTTTCTTTGTCTAACTCATTTGTTCATGAGTGTATGAAATTCTTTTAGCCTATTATTTGATTTGAGTCAAATCTTTCATGTTAATTAGTCCTTAACATGTTCATGCAAAATTCTTAGAGAGTCTTTGATTGTGAACCTTTTCTTGAACTTTTAGGTTTCTTTATGATTGTGTCTATTGTGAATTTGAGTTTTGGTGATTGAATTGCTGGCTGAAATGTTGATCCTAAGTGAATATTGAACTCCGAAAACTGTGGTAAACAATCCTAGTGAGTTCAACATACATAGGAATGTTGAAAGTAAGCCCAAGGCAATCAATATACCATGCTTAAAGAAACAAATCGCTGGTGCTGGCAGCTTGGGCATACAAACTTGTAAAAATTACTGAGAATTGGTTACTTCGAATTTTGAGCTGAAATTTTTACTGAATTTTCTAGACATCTGGAAAAAAAGTTATATAAAAAGAAACAAGTGATTTGGATAAAAGGAAAAAATACGAAAAATCGCACAAGTTGGCAGGAAAATCAGTATCCAGAAAAAAAAAGGTGAAAGGGAAGGGTGCTTGTTGTTTTGGCTCAAAATTTATTCTATAATTGGAAATTTCAATTCAAAATTAGTGTGAAGACAAGTGCCAAAGCTAGAGTTTTGTTGAGTCTTTTTTTTTCAGTTTTTTTTACTCTACTCTAGAGCCATTCTAAGTTTCTCTTTGAGTCCTAGCTTGCTTCTATGTCCTTTTCATTGCTTTAATTGTTGAATAATCCTTGAAAAATTGTCTTGTTAAAACTCCATTGGTTTAGCTTTCATTTCATATTTTTTTTTTGGTCTTTGGTTATTGCTTGTCTCTTTGTTTCCTTGTTTGTGGGTTGCCATATAGGGAATTGGAAGGAGGATTGGTGCCATCCCTTGAAGAATTTGAGTCCAGAAGCAAGGGGCCAACCACCTTAAGAGCTATTGGACTAAGAAGCACTCCAAATTGAGTGAATCACCAAAGAGAGAACAACCACCAAAATTGAGGACCGTTTTGTAATTTTGTAATTTGCAATTTACTTACCTTCATTGCTTTCAAGTTTTTGTAACAAAAAGGCCTTTCATTGGAAGTGTGTTGGGAGCCTCCAATAGGTTACCAAACTTCCATTTGTGTGTAATAATTTTAGGCAATTTTTGCTTAGGATAGTGAGTGTTTTGTTGGGAACCTTGAATGTGGTCATCCAAACACTCTTAGGATTCACCTAGTTTACATTTCTTGCTTACTTTCATAGCTTATTTCTTTTACCTTTCATTGTCAAATCGCCTAGATAGCTTGCATTTTACCAATTAGTTTTTTTTTACCTTATCTTTCACACCTCTTTTAGTGTTTATTTTGGCTAGTTTCAACCATAGTTTCTTTTACCTTTTGTTTTCAAACCTCCAACAAGAAAGAACCACAACTTAGAAACCAACATGAGTCATCATTCAACTAGTGTTAATGATGAGGGTACTAGTCATAAGGACCCTCTATCTAGAATCTTAGATGAGTTGAGTTCTCTCAAGTTATGGAAAGAAAAACAAGAGAGAAAAGAAAAAGGAAAAAAAAGAGTGGAAGAAACAAGTCAAGATGAAAGAGAGAAATATAAGAGAGGAAGAAAGAAGAAAAATAATAAAAGAAATGAAAAGAGAAAAACATGCCTCCTATAGTAGTCATGACTCTTGCAAGTGTTTAAGTGAAGAACTTAGTGACTATTATAGAGGGCGCCATAGTTCACATACTAAACATCACTCCCAAAGAAGGGAAAGGGATAGAAGGCCTCAAGAGGTTAACATTAGTCTTCCATATTTCCATGGAAAAGATAATGTTGAGGCCTACTTAGATTGGGAAATGAAGGTTGAACAACTCTTTGCTTGCCATCATATTAGCGAAGAGAGAAAAGTTCCATTGGCTACCCTTAGCTTTCAAGGGTATGCCCTCTATTGGTGGACTTCCCTTGTTAGAGAACGAAGGATTCATGGGGATCCTCCAGTAGAGTATTGGAATGATCTTAAGAGTGCCCTTAGGAAGAGGCACATTCCTCCCTACTATGAAAGGGAGCTTATGGACAAGCTCCAAAGGCTTAAACAACGGAGTATGAGTATTGAAGAATACAGACAACAAATGGAACTACTCTTTTTAAGAGCTGGACTTAGGGAGGAGGAAAGGACAAGCATAGCGAGGTTCCTTAGTGGGCTTAATATGGAAGTAAGGGACAAGGTTGAACTCCTTCCATATAGGGACCTAGATGAACTAGTCCAACTTTGTATAAGAGTGGAACAACAACTAAAAAGAAAGCCTTCTTCAAAATCTTATGGCTTTCACTCTTATCCAAGGAAGGACCAAGCCCAAGGAGTTTTGGGGGCTACACCTTCAAAACCCAAGGAAGAAAAGGGTAAGACCATAGAGAAATACACCCCTAAGACTAGTTCCCAAGAAAGGACTAGCAACATTAAATGCTTCAAATGTCTTGGGAGAGGTCACATTGCCTCTCAATGCCCCACCAAGAAAACCATGATTATGAGGGGTCAAGACATTTGTAGTAGTCAAGAGGAAACTACTTCTTGCCTTTCCTCTAGTGGAAGTGAAGATGAAGTAAGGGGTGAAGAGTCTAGTGAGGAAGTCTACCCCCATGAAGAAGGTGACCTCTTAATGGTTAGAAGGCTCCTTGGAGGTCAATCTTGTGATCTATCTCAATCCCAAAGAGAGAACATATTTCATACAAGATGCAAAATTTTAGATAAAACTTGTTCTCTCATTGTGGATAGTGGATCTTGTTGCAATTGTTGTAGCACAAGATTAGTTTCCAAGTTGAACCTCACTATCATTCCCCACCCAAAACCTTATAAACTTCAATGGCTCAATGAGCAAGGGGAAATGATAGTTAACCAACAAGTGAAGGTACCTTTCTCCATTGGGACATATAAGGATGAAGTTAATTGTGATATAGTTACCATGGAGGCAGGACATATTCTTTTAGGAAGGCCGTGGCAATTTGATAGGAAGATCATTTACAATGGCCTAACTAATGAGATTACCCTCACCCATCTTGGCACTAAATTTGTGTTGCATCCTCAAACACCTTCACAGGTGGCCAGAGATCAACTAACTATGAAAGATAAGAGGGATGAGGAAGAAAAACTAGAAACAAAAAATAAAAAGAAGGATAGTAAGGCCTTGTCTTCAAAGGCCAAGGGGAAGGAAAAAGAGGAAAAGGATTCCTCCAAGAAGATTGTTAAGAAGGAAAATCATTTTGCAACAAAAGGTGATATTAAAAGAGCACTCCTTCTTAAACAATCTTTCTACCTTTTCCTATCAAGGGAAACATCCCTTAGCACTGCCACAACTCCTACATTTGAGACCTTACCCCCAAAGGTCCAAGAACTCTTACATGAATTTGGTGATATATTTCCCAAAGAGATACCCCCTAGGCTACCTCCTTTAAGGAGAATAGAACACCAAATAGATTTAGTCCCAGGAGCAAGCCTTCCTAATAGGCCAGCCTATAGGACTAATCCTCAGGAGACTAAGGAGATAGAGTCTCAGGTAAAAGAATTGTTGAAGAAGGGCTGGGTCCAAGAGAGCCTAAGCCCATGTGTTGTGCCAGTGTTGTTGGTGCCCAAAAAGGATGGTACGTGGAGAATGTGTACAGATTGCAGGGCCATCAACAACATCACTGTAAAGTATAGGCACCCCATTCCTAGACTTGATGATTTGCTTGATGAGTTGCATGGTGCCAATATCTTTTCAAAAATTGATCTTAAAAGTGGGTATCACCAAATCAGGATGAAAAAGGGTGATGAGTGGAAAACCGCTTTCAAGACCAAGTTTGGTTTGTATGAATGGCTAGTGATGCCTTTTGGGCTCACTAATGCACCAAGCACCTTTATGAGGCTTATGCATCATGTCTTAAGGGATTTCATAGGTAGATTTGTAGTTGTTTGTTTTGATGATATTTTAGTGTACAGTAGGGGCCTAGATGATCACTTAGGACATCTCAGGCAAGTTCTTTCAGTCCTTAGGAAAAACACCCTCTATGCAAATATAGAGAAGTGTACTTTTTGTGTAGATAATATAGTTTTCTTAGGGTTTGTAGTTGGTAGAAATGGGGTCCAAGTGGACCCTGAGAAAATCAAGGCCATCCAAGAATGGCCCACCCCAAAAAGTGTGGGAGATATTAGGAGCTTCCATGGGTTGGCAAGCTTCTATAGAAGGTTCGTTCCTAATTTCTCTACAATTGCATCACCTCTCAATGAGCTAGTGAAGAAGAATGTGGCATTTACCTGGGGTGAAAAACAAGAGCAAGCATTTGCTTTGCTCAAAGAAAAGCTTACTAAGGCACCTGTTCTAGCTCTTCCTGACTTTTCTAAAACTTTTGAGCTAGAATGTGATGCCTCTGGAGTGGGAGTTGGAGCTGTTTTGTTGCAAGGTGGGCACCCTATTGCTTATTTTAGTGAAAAACTTCAAGGTGCGACCCTTAACTACCCCACCTATGATAAAGAGCTTTATGTCTTAATAAGAGCACTCCGAACTTGGGAACATTACCTTGTTTCCAAGGAATTTGTCATTCATAGTGATCATCAATCACTTAAGTTCATTAGAGGGCAAAACAAGTTAAACAAAAGGCATGCAAAATGGGTAGAGTACCTAGAGCAATTTCCATATGTTATCAAATACAAAAAGGGAAAAACAAATGTGGTAGCTGATGCCCTCTCTAGGAGACACACATTGTTTTGCTCACTAGGAGCTCAAATTTTAGGATTTGATAACATTAGGGATTTGTATGCTTTAGATGAACATTTCTCTCCCATTTACAAGAGTTGTGGGAAAAAGGCCCAAGATGGATACTATTTGGCTGAGGGGTATTTGTTCAAAGAGGGAAAGCTTTGCATACCCCAAGGAACCATCAGGAAATTACTTGTGAAGGAGAGCCATGAGGGTGGGCTCATGGGCCACTTTGGGATAGACAAGACCCTTGTCTTACTCAAAGAAAAGTTCTATTGGCCCCATATGAAGAAAGATTTCCATAAGCATTGCACTAGGTGTGTGGCTTGTTTACAAGCCAAGTCTAGGGTGATGCCTCATGGGCTATACACACCCTTACCCATTCCATCTGCACCTTGGGTAGACATTAGTATGGACTTTGTCCTTGGGCTCCCTAGAACCCAAAGAGGTGTAGACTCTATCTTTGTAGTGGTGGATAGGTTTAGCAAGATGGCACACTTTATACCATGCCACAAGGTGGATGATGCTTCCCATATCTCAAAACTCTTTTTTAGGGAAGTTGTGAGACTCCATGGTTTTCCTAGGACCATTGTGTCAGATAGAGATGCTAAGTTCCTTAGCCACTTCTGGAAAACATTATGGGCTAAGCTAGGAACTAAGCTTCTTTTCTCTACCACTTGTCATCCACAAACTGATGGGCAAACAGAGGTAGTGAATAGGTCTTTATTCACTCTTTTAAGGGCTCTTCTAAAAGGCAACCATAAGTCTTGGGATGAGTATCTTCCTCATGTAGAATTTGCCTACAATAGGGGGGTTCATAGAACCACCAAGCAATCCCCTTTTGAGGTTGTCTATGGGTTCAATCCCTTAACACCCTTAGACCTCATTCCCCTCCCACTTGACACTTCTTTTATACATAAAGAAGGGGAATCTAGGTCAGAGTTTGTAAAGAAGTTGCATGAGAGGGTTAAGACCCAAATAGAGAACCAAACAAAGGTGTATTCAACTAAGGGCAATAGAGGAAGAAAGGAGCTAGTTCTTAATGAGGGGGACTGGGTTTGGCTCCATCTTAGGAAGGAAAGATTCCCTACTAAAAGGAAATCCAAGCTTAGCCCAAGAGGGGATGGACCTTTTCAGGTCTTGGAGAGGATCAATAATAATGCCTATAGGTTGGACCTCCCAAGAGAGTATGGAGTCAGCACCACTTTTAATATTTCTGATTTAATTCCTTTTGCAGGTGGAGCTGATATAGAGGAGGAGGAACCAACAGATTTGAGGTCAAATCCTCTTCAAGGGGGAGGGGATGATGCAATCCTCCCTAGGAAAGGACCAGTTACCAGAGCCATGAGCAAGAGGCTCCAAGAGGATTGGGCTAGAGTTGATAAAGAAGGCCTTAGGGTTCTCATGAACCTTAGGGTAGATTTTTGAGCCCATGGGCCAAGGTTGGGTCCACTCTTCTTTGTAAATAGTAGAATAGGTTGTTTTCTTATTTTGAGCCTTGTATTTTGGCCATTCTAGTAGTATAGGGTTTTAGCCTTGTATTTCAGGGCATTTTGAGTAGTCTTTGTAGTAGGATTTTTTTTTTTGTATTTTCATGTTTTTTTGTCATGGGGGTGAGCTTAGCTATTATAGGGGTGTGTAGCTAAGCTCTAGCTTCTCAAGGAGGTGAGCTTAGTTTTTAGATGGGTGTGTGTAGCTAAGCTCTAGCTTCTCAAGGAAGCTTCTCAAGGAGGTGAGCTTAGTTTTTAGATGGGTGTGTGTAGCTAAACTCTAGCTTCTCAAGGAAGTTTTCTCAAAGAAACTTCTCAAGGAAGTTTTCTTAAGAAAGCTTCTCAAGGAAGCTACCTAGTCTATAAATAGAAGCATGTGTAACACTTGTTGTAACTTTGATGAATGAAAGTCTTATGAGATACACTTCAAAATTCCACTTCTTTCCCTCTTTTATTCCTTCAATTTCGTGCTCCCCCCCTTCTCTCTTTCTTTTCCTCCATTAAAGCATCCTCTTCAAGCTTCTTATCCAAGGAAATTCTTGGTGGTGAAGCTCCTTCTTCCTTGGCTTATTCCCTAGTGGATGGTGCCTCCCCTATCCTCTTCTCCTTTGCCTTCCGCTGCATCTCCATGGTGAAAAATCACCATTGAAGGACCTCATTGAAGCTCAAAGATCCAGCCTCCATAGAAGCTCCACAAGCAAGCTTCCATCAGATGGATTGTAGTTAAAGTAAGTCATTTAAATAATGTTTCATGCCGGTCAAATTAAATTTTATTACGTTGTACACTAATTTTTAGTTAACTTTGAATATCTAAATTATCTTATTCAATTTAGTGTATAAGCAAAAAGGAAGCACTGAGTGTGGGTACTGTGTAATGCATTAGATGTCAACAATAGTCCTAGGAGGTTTCAAGGATAATTGGGAAATAGTAATTTTTTACTTCAAATCTAATTCAATTTCTTATAGTTGTTATCATTTTGATTCATATATTCACTTATGATTTATTATATCATGCAATATTTGACTGATCAAAGACTATTGGAACCAGAAAGAATGAAGGCAATTCGCATTCAGTGAACAAGATATTATCAAAAAGTTAAAAATCAAACACTAGGACTTTAAGTAATTTTAGAATTGTATTGTAGTGATTATGTTAATTTAGACTAGGTTACAAACGATTTTATGTATTTACTTTCATTTTTCTTATAATTCACTACAAATATTCAATTATATATTATGGCCAAAATTTAAACTGCTGATAAAAACTGTCTGGTCTGGTTCTGATTTTCAATTTACAAGCTAATTTGGGGTAATTAAAAAATAGACATGATATTAAATTTTTTTTTTACAAAAAACAACATTGGTTTTTTTATAACCGATGTGGTTTTCTGATCAACAACATCGGATTTCCAAAAAACCAATGTTGTTTTTTACTGACAACATCAATTTTCATTAAAAAAAACTATGTGATTTTCTACACATTTAATATTTTTTTATGATATGACATTGATTTTCTACATATTTAATATTTATAATTTAGCTAACATCGGTTTTGGAAAATCAATGTTAACGTTGAGATTTTTAACGTTGGTAGTTTCAACATCGGTTAATAACCGATGTTGAAAGTCCTTAATAACCAGTGTTAAAAGCCTATTTTCTAGTAGTGTTTGTCCTCCTAATAAAGGTCACTCGACGTGCAAAGTCTAGAGGCCCACTTAAGCCACATCCACTCTGACAATGTGATCTTATGCCATGTCTTTCCAACATCCCTTAAGGGGGCAGCATTG
The DNA here is from genome assembly GCF_000004515.6 of Glycine max. NCBI lineage: Eukaryota > Viridiplantae > Streptophyta > Magnoliopsida > Fabales > Fabaceae > Glycine > Glycine max. Next base: position 14,399,073 of record NC_038253.2, on the reverse strand, counting down.
ACCTAGTATGGTGGACTTCCACCAAGATCCATAGACAGTTTTGACACCCTTATCGAGTGCTTCAGTGCGCAATACGCAACCAACAGGTCTCATCGCATGACCTTTGCCACCTTAGCCAGTCTGTGACAAGCATAGAATGAGTCTTTCAGAAAATTCATGGACAAATTTGGGTGCATCGCCGAAATCTTAACCCAGAAGTAGCAATGTATTCCATGCTCCTAGCCCTACCTACTGTGCGGCAAGTTTGCGGATAGTTTGTGCAAAAAACAGCTTGGTAGCATGGACGAGTTGCGTGAACAAGTTAAAGGCTATATACATATAGAAAAATGTTAAGATTCAAGAATGAAGTCAGACAAGCCAGATAGAAGTACATCAAGCGAAAAGGAAGCACTAGGACCAACTCACATATTAATTTATTTTAATGTTTTATTATTTAAAATATGTTATCTATTTTTAATATTGTTTTATTTAAATGTTTTCATTTATTTAAAATTTATATAATTTATTAATAAAAATACATAATAAAATTAAAAACAACATAATTAATACATTAATATAAAACACATAATACAAATGAAAGAAAAACATGAAAAGTACAAGAATATGTTATATATTTTAATATTATTTTATTTAAATGTTTTCATTTATTTAAAATTTAGATAATCTATTAATAAAAATACATAATAAAATTAAAAACAACATAATTAATACATTAATATAAAACACATAATACAAATAAAAAAAAACATAAAAAGTACAAGTTATATTAGTCATGTACTTGTTTGTATGGATAGTTAGTATGATTATGTTATTCACTTCTACATAATGAGCATTTCTTATTAGGCCTATTTGGAATTGGTTCGAGAATCAAGCATAAAATGTGGACCTAAATATTGAGGCTATGTGTCTTCACTTCCAAGGGAATAAAAGTGATGTTGGTAAACTTTGATGCGTCTCAAGGATGTCGACAAAGTTTTCAACCATCATGGTTCTCATCATATATGCCTCAATACTCATTTCAAGTTCCTTTTACCTCAAATGTTTTTTTATGACCCCTCACAAATGTTTGCCACCACTTTCAACACTCCACCATCTACATGTAATCTATCACCATTAACTTCTATTGTCCATCATTACCTACTCAAATGCGTGACATGGGTCATGAAGATGAGGAGGATGATGATGATAACAACAATAACGATGATGATAATGATGGTGGTAATCATGTTCCTCAACAATAACACACAATTACACGTGAGCATTCTAGAATAAGAAGAGTACCAAGAGGACAACAAATTCAGGCAAATCCAGTCCAAACAGATGAGAGAGCAGGACGCATATCTAGAAGAACTTGCTGTGAGACATTATCTCATTATTAGTTTAACAAATATGTAACTTTCATTTAAATATAATCAATTTTTAAATTTAAGTGTTTCAAATTTTTAATATCTCCTTTTAATTTTATTATGTATTTTTATTAATAGATTATCTATATTTTGAATAAGCAAAAACATTTAAATAAAACAATATTAAAATATATAACATATTTAAAGAATAAAACATTAAAATAAATTAATAACATATAAAATAAAACCAAAAAAAATATACTAATAATAAGTCAAATTAATACTATTTATCATACATTTAAATAATTTTTAAAAAATTAGTAAAAAATAAAAAAAACATAAAAAATTATAAATTTGAAAACAAATAAAACATTAAAAAAAGTGGTTTACGACTTCAAAGTCATAAAAAAAGGTTTTACGAATGTAAAGTCGTAAACAAAAAAAAAAGGTTTTACAATTTTAATGTCGTAAAACAAAAAAAAAATCCCTACAATTTAAAAGTTGTAAAAAAAAATTTTAACTTTCATTAAAAAAAATTGAAAGTCGTAACATGTATTATATCTTCTCACTCACTAACACCCCCCTTTTATGTCATTTTTTAAAACTTATCCCCGATTGAAATTAACTAAAAAATATACCCCTTTTGGTAAAAATAAAAAGCCCAATACGACAGTTGCTTTGAAACTTAATTAAATTGCTTTCATGAAAATAACCTCAATTATGTTGTTCCATCATCTCTTCATGTAAGGATAGTACTACATGATGGCGTTTCAGGATTAGAGTTCTTAACGTGTTTTCAACTACATAATAATGAAGCAGAATACGGAGGCACTAAAGTATTAATTGTGGGACAAATACATCAAACGAACTGTGTACACTAAAACCACAAAAGTTTTGTAAATATAAAATGATATGCATGTAAATATGAATAAAGAGACTCCAAAAAGAAATAGGTCTGCCAATCCAAATATTATTATTATTATTATTATTATTATTATGATAAAATCATAAGTATCATTCATGTAGACAATAAAACTCTTTCTTTGAACATTTAACACCCCAACATATCAAAGCCAGAACAATATTTAATTTTTGTTTGAAATCTTATAAAATAACTAAAATTATTGTTAACATCAGTTTTTGAATAATCAATGTTAACGTTCTAAACTTAACATTGGTTTTTCCGAAATCGATGTTAATTAATTATTGTTAACATCAGGTTTTGGCAAAATTAATGTTAATATCAATTAGTTAACACCGATTTTTCAAAATCGATGTTACTAAACGCAAGTTATTTATGAAAATGTCACTGTACTCTTGTTAACCTTGATTTTGTGAACAACCAATGTTAACCTTGCGATGTTAAATCTATAAATTCTAGTAGTGATTCATTTAAAACTCTTCAATTAATTTATTTATGAAAATAGTAGTAAATTTTTGTATTTCAAAAGTCAAAGGCTAAAATTCACAACAACAAAATAAAACATCACATGACTTATATACAATTATAGTAACTCAAATCTCCTTAGAGCATGTATATAAACATAAAGATTTAATTATCCATTTAGTCCCTATAGTTTCCAAACTTATCTAATTTAGTCCCTATAGTTAATAAGTGACTTTTTTAGTCCCTGTAGTTTACCTTTTAATTCCCAATAAGTCTCTACCGTTAAAATTATTTAACACCGTTAACTTTGTGTAGCATGAGTTTTTAATTGAGAGGGAACTCAATAGTTTTAAGCGTGCAAAGGAAGGAAGTCCACTCAGAACTCTCACTTGCATGTAGAATGCTCAGGTGTGTTTTTGCACTGCAGGGCACCTCGCACCGCATCGCACGACACCTTACACGGCATCGCATGGCACCTCGTACGACACCTCGCACCGCACCTCACACGGCATCGCACGACACCTCGCACCGCACGATAGCTCGCCCTGCACCTCGCATGACACCGCACGACACCTCGCACGGCACCGCACCGCACCTCGCAATTTTTGTTGTTGTTAAGTATTATTTTCTGTTGCAGGTAGTTCGTGCCAACTCGATTGAGATTACCAACTGTTAGAAAATTAAAATAAAATGAAAGAAATAAATAAGAAGAAAAATGAAAAGCCTTGAATTAAATAACAGTAGCATAACTTTAATTGGTACCACATGAATCAACAATGCATTAAATCATACAATAAGCACAAAGAAAAAATAAATCAGGGGAAAAAATAATTAGCCTGGGTTGAAGCACGTAAACGCTATCCTTAGAGAGGAAACGCCCCACTGCATTGGTAGGAAATTCTGATTGCGCTCCTCTCCGAAAATACGACAACCTGTTGGTTCCGATCGTGTGAAACAAAAGGATTTGTGAACCTTATGAACACCAATGCTCTTGCTCTCAAAAATAAATTTTTATAAAAGAAGAAAGAGAAAAGTTTAGGGAGAAAGTAATGAGATTGTTGCTCTGTCTATGCTTGTGTGTCTTTTAGAAAGGAGGAAAGAAATATATGCACAGACAAAACAAATGTAACAAACTGTTGACTCATTAAAACAAAATCTTAGAAAGATAAAAAATCTTATTTTACGTAACAGTTTCTAAAATAAATATTTTGTTTTATAAAAGAATTAATATAAGTAATATATATTTATAAATTTTAAATTATAACACAAATATTTACTAACATTCCCTCACATAATTTAAAATTTTAAAATATATTTTTTAAAAGATAATTTGTATAGAAACGTAAGAGAAAGAGCATGTGATATTGTATTTTGGTATAAGGAACATTCCGGGTTTAAGCCTTATAGCTAGTGTTTATGAACTTCCACCTGAGAAAAATGCAGTGACTTAAGTGTCTTGAACTACATATTCTTTAACCGGACTTTAGTACACAACCCCTACAATATTGGCGTTCAATTAGGTTCCAATCAGTGGTAGTGAGTTACACGGCCTTGCACATGTATCTTGTTTCGTGAGTGTCACTTAGAGATTAGCCCACATCTCACAATGGCGGCCCCACCACCACACTCACTAGGTGAATCGTCAAAGAGTGGTTTGTGACCCCACCCCTACAATAATTGTCATTGGATTCATTAAGAGATATTTTTTAAAACAAAAATACACATATATAAATACCTCAACCTTAATATTGCCACAATTTATAATACACCTCGTCATAGGAATGAGATACCGAAAAACTCCACCAAATTTTATTTTTGTGTACTTTAGTCAACAAACAATTTTTTTGTTACCTGTTGAACTCCATTCGTGGGATCACCAATCACACGAAAATGGGTGTCTATTATTGTAACTAAATAATGAGCTTTAGTCCTATTCCCATTCACAAGGGAAATTGATCAAGTAAAAGATATTTTACTAATATAGGAATATAAGTAGTGTGATGCTTTTAATTTTTCATAGAAACTCATTCTAAAAGCATTTTTTTTGTTCTTAAAAAAAACATAATTGATAAAGAAAATATATTTTCATTTTAAATTTCAAATTATAAGAAAATAATTTTCAACAATCTTCCACTAATTTAAAATTTAAATAAATGAACATTTGTTTGTTGTTATAACGTCGATTGTTGAAAACAATGTCGACTACCGAACAAGTAAGTTTAGATTTTGTTATCAATTAGACTTTTGCCTAATTTTCTTCATCTCTATTTTTTGTTTATTATGTTTTCTTTGTTGTTGAATCATTTTGAAGCTTGTTAAGGCTATTATAGCATGTGACTGCATCATCTAATCGTTGATTGTTATGCTCATGGTATAGGCTTGTGGGGGATAAGGTTAGGTATCATAGGGAGCAAAGATCCTTCTATAGTAAGGATTTGGATATGGATACACAGGTGGTACCTTTAATTAGATAAGAAAGTAACATAAATTAGTACAAAGCATAAGAAATTTACATTTTAAAATCAAATACCAAGAACAATTATAGTGCAAACAGTGATTCTGAACATACTTTAATATCACATCTAAATAACAACTGACACTAGTACTCACTCGGGCAATTATTCATTTACCTTCCATATCCATGACAAAAAACTTTGGTTTCTTAAAAATCAACCTTAATTGACCAAACACAACCTCTAAAGAACATTTTTTTATAAGAAAAACTTCAGATTGCATCATTATTTGCCACACCAGAACAACAAGATTTTGTTATCAATTAGATTTTTGCCTAATTTTATTAATCTCTGTTTTTTGTTTATTATGTTTTCTTTGTTGTTGAATCATTTTGAAGCTTGTTTAGGGTATTATAGCATGTGACTACATCATCTAATCATTGATTGTTGTGCTCATGGTTTAGGCTTATATCCAAACACTTTTTTTTGTTACTGTATATCATGGTGGCCACTTTGTGAATATACCAACAAAGTCACATGGTCTTGAATTGAAATATGTTGGGGGTAAAACCTTTTTGACGAGTAAATGTGATCCAGATGATTGGTCATTGCAAGAGATAACCTTTGAGCTTAAAAGATAGGGTTATAAAGGTTCTGTTCAGATTTTCTATCGCCAACTTGGAATAAGGTTGGATAAAGATCTTGTTAAAGTTTGGAATGATGATGGAGCAAGGGAAATTGTTAAGATTGCCATGGATTTGATTCAAAAACATGTTGAAGTATATATTGATCATACTTCACACATGACAGAGGGAGTTTTACTGGCTATTGATGAGGGAGGAAAACCCATGGTCGAAGGAGATTCGGGGAATGATGTCATTGATGGAAAAGATAGCGATAGAGAGGTTGACAAGTTTGAGTTGGATGATAGGGATAAGGAAACTGATGAAGATAAGGGAGATGATGATAATTATGAGGAAAATGATAACTATGATGGGGATGACTTGGATGCTGAATATGATACTGATAAATTAGAATCTGATATAGCAAGTGAAGAAGATTATGACTGTTATGCACTTACTATGGCAGCAATTAATGGTGAAGATATATCAATAAAACCAGTTTCCAGGAGATTTCAACCTCATGAAATGGGAAGAGATTTTAAATTTGAAGTTGGTATGGATTTTGATTCAATTAATCAGTTCAAGGCATCCATCAAAGAATATGCAAACATGCATGGTTTTGGGCTGAAATTCAAGAAAAATGATAATGTTAGATGTAGGGTGATTTGTCAGGATAGTTGTGAATGGATGGCATATGTGAGTAAGGTTGGTGGATCAACAATATATAGCATGAAGACTTACAATGGAAAGCACACATGTGCCTGGTCTGGTGGTGGTAATTTGGCAACAAGTAAATGGATTGCATAGAAATTGATAGAAACTTTGAAGTATATCCCTAACATGTCAATTAATGTCGTGATTCAAAAAGTCAGTGAAAGCTATTGTGTAAAAATATCTAGCAAGAAGGCATATTGGGCAAGAAGGATTGCAAAGGAAAAGGTGCAAGGAAATTATGTGGAGCAATACAATAAATTGTGGGATTATGCTAATGAAGTTAGAAGGTCTTAGCCTGATTCAACGTTGTTATTATTGACTGAGCCATCTGCATATGGTAGTGGAGAAGAGTTTATGCGATTTTATATGTGTCTTAATGATGTAAAGCAAGGATTTCTGCAAGCATGTAGGCCTATTATTGGTCTTGATAGTTGTTTCTTAAAAACACCTTTTGGTGGTATATTGTTGGTGGCAATGGGTCAAGATCCCAATGACCAGTACTATCCTCTTACCGTGGCTATTGTTGAAAGTGAGAACAAAGACTCTTGGAAGTGGTTTCTACAAAAATTATTAAGTGATATTGGTCATGAGCATAAGTGGGTCTTCATTTCAAATCAACAAAAGGTATGATCTTGTATGCTCTCATTCAAATTTTATTGTACTTGGTTGATACATGACTGATAACAAGTTATTGCACAAGGATTGGTCCCAGCTTTGCAGGAACTGCTACCTGTTTTTGAACATAGGGTGTGCGTGAGGCATGTATATGCAAACATGAAGAAATATTTTGGAGGTGGTGTTGTTCTTAGGGACAAGATGTTGGCAGCTTGTAAAGCTACATATATAGGAGATTGGGAGCAAAAAATGATTATGCTAAAACATGTATGACTTCTAAAAATTGATTAAAGCATGCCTTCTAATTTATATTCTCAATATGACTTCTAAAAAATTAATTAAAGCCTGGCTTCTAATTCTGTTCTGAATATGACTTATAATGTTAGGTCTCTAAGGAGGTACATGACTGGTTGATGCAGCTTGACCCAAGATTTTGGTCAAAGGCTCACATGTCAGAGTACTCTAGGTGTGATATGATCATGAACAACATATCAGAGGCTTTTAATGGTAGGATTTTGGAAGCTAGGGAGCAACCCATCGTAGCTATGCTAGAATGGATAATAGTGTATATGATGACTAGATTTGCGAAAAATAGAAAATTAGGAGAGAAACAAAAGGCAAAGGGTCAAAAAGTGTGTCCAAGGCCCATGAAGAGATTAAATCAAGAGGTGTTGGCATATTCAAAGTGGAGTGTGGTTTGGGGTGGTGGTCCAAAATTTGAGGTTCAAAAATACCTATTTGCGTTCAAGGTTGATCTAGATGAGAAAACATGCTCTTGCAGGTGTTGGCAGTTGACTGGAATACCATGCAGGTAAATTATTCAAGCTTCTTAATTTCATGAAATGTTTGACCATATGACAATTATATCTAAGTTTGTAATGTATTTTGTAGGCACCAATGTTTGATCGTAGATTGCTACCATCTGACTTTGTTCATCCATATTATCATGTGGATACTTATATAAATTGTTATGCATCCATTCTGGAACCAATTAATAGAGAAGATATGTGGCAGCAAACTGGACTTCCAACTGTCTTACCCCCTCAAGTTAGAGTCTCAATTGGCAGACCAAAGAAGGCTAGGAGAAGAGAAAATGATGAAGCACCAAAACCTCATAAGCTAAAGAGGACAAACACATCTTTGAGGTGCGGCGGGTGTGGCACATTTGGGCACAAAAAAAGGTTGTGTCAAAAATATGACAATCCCTAAACTAGATGCTCCTCCAAAGAAAACTAAAGTTACAACATCAACAAAGAAGAAAAACACATCCACTCCAGCAAGTTAGCAAACCCAACCCTCCAGTACTAAACAATCTCATACTCAGCCACCCAAAGCAAGCAGCATGCACACTCAACAATCTCAAATCCAAGCATCAACAACTGCTAAAGGTGACTTCAGGCCCAAACTGCAGATCAAGAGTAAACACCTCCAATGAAGGGAAAGCAAGCCATCACCCTGCAACGTGTTGTGAAGAATGCATCTTGGAAGAAAACTGATTGAAATTTTAGATTATCACTGTGTTTTATTTTTTGGGAAAGATATATACTTGTATTGTGGGGTGCTACTTTTTTATCTTTAAGTGTGGTTTCATGGCTTACGTAGTGTTTAGGGACCACTATGTAATTGGCTTGCATACTGTTTTTTTTTTCTTTTGTTATTATCAAACTCCAATCTTGTTTAAGGGCCAATGAATGACTTTAATATTTTATTTTCTCTTTCAATTATGTTCAACGTTGGCAAATTCTTTAGTATTGGATTCAACATAAAATAAACATTTCATTAACTTCAATAAATTGGTTGCACTACAGTATAATACAATTAACATTACAAACAAAAAAAGGCCTTAAGAATAATATGACAACATCTTCAAAACAACAATCTTTTTCTTCAAGTCCACAATAACTTGTTCATGTTCTTCAATCAATTGTTGCACATGTTGAGACCTTGGCTCATCCATCGAACAAAAATAGCCACAACTCTAACTCTCTTGTAAAACCCAACCCATACAAATTACAAAAACCCAAAATAGAACCCTATACATTAAATAAAAGTTAGAATTGAAAAGGAAATATCCTATAATTTGAACATGTGAAGAATCTACCCCAAATTCCTTTTCAGTTCATGACATAAACAACCTTAACCTCCTTCCACACTTGCAATAAATCAACCTTGAAGAGCTCTGGGTTTTGCAATAAATCAACATTAACCTATGTGAGGTGCAGTGCGATGTGTTGTGTGGTACAGTGCGAGGTGCTGTGCAGTGTAGTGTGGTGTGAGGTGTCGCGCGAGGTGCGGTGCGATGCGAGGTGCTGTGCCGTGCGAGGTCTGGGTGAGGTGCAGTGCGATGCGAGGTGTTGTGCGATGCGAGGTGCAGGTGCAAGGTGTCATGCGAGTGCCCTACGGTGCGAAAACACACTTGAGCGTTCTACATGCAAGTTGAGTTCCCTCCCAATTAAAAACTCATGCTATACAAAGTTAACGGTGTTAAATAATTTTAACGGTATGGACCTATTGGAAATTAAAAGGTAAAGTACAAAGACTAAAAAAATCACTTATTAACTATAGGAACTAAATTGGGTAAGTTTGAAAACTATAGAGACTAAATGGGTAATTAAACTAAACATAAATCATATTGTAAGGATAAATTACATAAACTTTGATTCGATCAACATTATGAATAACTTTAAAGAGGAAACAAAAATAGATAACACATCTTGTCTAGGTATGCATGCTCATGAAGTCTACAATGACATTGGGTCACTTCCTATACATATGCTCCCCACATGCGTTAGATACAAGATCATTACAGACATCAACCACACATGCAACCATGAAAGGGTAAGCTTAAAAAAAGCTAGCATACTAAAACAATTTACAACTTAACAATTAAAGCTTAAACAAACATCATCGTATACAACAGAGTATTTCATAATAATCATCACTATGAGCCATCACATCAAGATTCAATCATCATACATCCTTTTATGGTTATACTCATTAGAAGAATATTGCATGAGTTTGAAACTTAACATTGATGGCACTGAACCCTCCAAGCAATTCATGTTTCTTTGCATGATCTATTAACGGAGGTTTATAACAACTCCTTTAATCCATTCTCTTTATATCACATCTTTTACTTGGATTTATTAATTCATCCTAGTGAAGATCACTGTTAGGGTTTTTGCTGGGGTGTCTCATTTCTTGCTTACTAGTTTTCATAATTGAAAGAATAAAAGGAAGCAGCCCTGAAGTATGATTATCTAACAATTAATTGTTTAGTTTTTGTTGATATCATTCCGCTAATCTTGATTCGCTCTTAAGTTTCCTTTTGCTCGTATTCTAGATCTGCATAAGTTTTACTCTATGTTTGATAATGAGAAAAGAAAATGGGGAAAAATGAAAAATTTTAAATTTAAATTAGAGAGAAAGTGAAAAGAAAGAAAAAAAAATATCGTTATACATATTTTCTTTCTTTTCAATTTTCTTTTCTTTTATTTTCATTCCTTTTAAATAGACCTTTACATAAACTAGTCACTAGTGTATTCTACCACTCAGGAAAATGATGTCTGCCTATTGGATTAAATGTCCATCATATACTCTTAGAATTCTAAAATTTTAATATCACGATATTTGTTACGTCTTGCTTTATTTCTATTGGACTCACTTTATAATCTTATTATTTACTAATTAAGATACTGCTTTTGTTATTATATAAGTCAGTTTATAGTCATTGTGTTTTGATCTAGTTCAATAGGTTCGCACGGACACCTCAATATGACGACTTTTTTTTTTATCAAAAAGGATATATTTTTTCATTAATTTTCAATCGGAGGTAAGTTTTAAAAAATACTTAAAAGAGGATAAGTCATAACAGTGTTATGACTTCTAAGTGAGAAGTCATAACATATGTTATAACTTTCAATTTTTTTTAACTTACGACTTCAATTAATTTTATTTTTACGACTTTGAAGTCATAGGAAATTTTTTATTTTGGTTTTACGACTTTAAATTCATAAAATCTTTTTTATTTACAACTTTAAAGTCGTAAAATATTTTTTTGTTTACCATTTTAAAGTTGTAAACCACTTTTTTTCTTTTTTAAAATGTTATTTTTTTTTCAAATTTATAATTTTTTAGGATTTTTTTTCTTATTTTTGAATTTTTTTAAAAAATTATATAAATGTATAATAAATAATATTAATTTGACTTATCATTAGTATATTTTTATGATTTTATTTTATATCTTATTAATTTATTTTAATGTTTTATTATTTAAAATATGTTATATATTTTAATATTTTTTATTTAAATGTTTTAATTTATTTAAAATTTAGATAATCTATTGATAAAAGTACATAATAAAATAAAAAAACATAATTAATATATTAATATAAAGCACATAATACAAATGAAAGGAAAACATAAAAAGTACAAGAATATGTTATATTGTTTTATTTAAAATTTAGATAATCTACTAATAAAAATAAATAATAAAATTAAAAACAACATAATTAATACATTAATATAAAACACATAATACAAATGAAAGAAAAACATAAAAGTACAAGCTATATTAGTCATGTACTTATTTGTATGGACAGTTAGTATGATTACTTCATTCACTTCTACGTATAGGCATTTCTTATTAGGCCTATTTGAAATTGGTTCATCCATCTCATTATGTATTGGAGTAATGGTTAGCCTACCTCTATGTCATCGTTTTGAAAGATCAGACATAAAATATGGACCTAAATATTGAGGTTGTGTGTCTTCACTTCCAATGCAATGAAAGTGATGTTGATAAACTATGATGAGTCTCAAGGATGTCAATAAAGTTTTCAACCATTAGGATTCTCATTATATATGCCTCAATACTTGTTTCAAGTTTCTTCTACCTCAAATGTTTTTTTATGGCCCCTCACAAATGTTTTCCACTACTCTCAACACTCCACCATTTGCATGTAATCTATCATCATCGACTTCTTGTTATTGTCCATCATTACCTACTCAAATGCATGACATGGGTCATGAAGATGAGGAGAAGGATGATGATAACAATAATAACGATGATGATAATGATGGCGATGATGATGATGACAAGGTGGTGATCATGTTCCTCAATAAAACACAATTGCACGTGAGCATTCTAGAATAGAATACAAGGAGGTAGAGGTCGTTTACCAAGAGGGCAACAAACTCAAGTAAATCCAGTCCAACAAGACGAGAAAGCGAGAGCGAGACACATATCTAGACAAATGTACATTGTGGGACATCATCTCATTGTTAGTTTAACAAATATGTAATTTTCATTTAAATATAATCAATTTTTAAATTAAAGTGTTTCAAATTTTTTATATCTCCTTTTAATTTTATTATGTATTTTTATTAATAGATTATCTAAATTTTAATTAAACAAGAACATTAAAATAAAACAATATTAAAATATATAACATATTTTAAATAATAAAAAATTAAAATAAATTAATAACATATTAAATAAAACCATAAAAAAAATATACTAATAATAAGTCAAATTAATACTATTTATTATACATTTAAATAATTTTTAAAAAAATAAGAAAAAAACCATGAAAAATTATAAATTTGAAAAAAAACTTAAACATTAAAAAAAGTGGTTTGCGACTTCAAAAAAAAGTGATTTATGACTTCAAAAAGGTTTTACGATTTTAAAGTCGTAAAACAAAAAAAAATTCCTACAACTTCAAAGTCGTAAAAAAAAATTTAACTTCCATTAAAAAAATTGAAAGTCATAACATGTATTATACCTTCTCACTCAGTAACATTCATGTAGACAATATCAAGCATGCAAATCATCTATGTCAACTACAGATCAAATATAACTTATGCGGATCAACAAAACCTATGCACGGATCAAGCTGAATGAGTTGGATGTACAAAAATATTTTTAAAAATACACGAGAATATTTTTACCTTTACACATAGGATGTTGGGTGCACCACCAATAATGTTGGATGCACCTAACAACACCCTCTTTGTGTTTGTGCTGGAAAACGTGGATGGAATTCTTTGTATTGACGCGTTTGACTTGTAACTTGCGTGTTAGTTTAAAGTTTAATTATATTGCCTACAGGTATATATGTTTAATCATGGAACTACAGGTAGGTCTTTTTTTGGTTGAATATATATATATATATATATATATATATATATATTAAAAATTCTATATTTAGTCCTCCTAAATGGTTAAACCTAAATAATTTCAATGGCAAAAATATTGAATTAATTAACATGCTCTGATTCTTTATTTTTTTATTGTTGAAAGAATTGACTTCACAAGTGTTTGTTTTATCTAAGCACAAGCAAGCCACTCAGAATTACTCAAGATACGTAACATGTAACTAATTTTTTTTTGTAGTAGTAGAGTGTCAACCCGTTGATGTTACATTTTTGTTTCATACAATTTAAAATTATTTGTTAACTTTTTTTAATAAAATAAAATAAAAAATTATTTTTTGTTGTATTTGTTTAGATTGCTTTCACTAAAAAAACTATTTTTTTAAGAAACAAATCCTATCTATTTCTAAAAACACTTTTTTAAAAAACCAAACTAGCTTATGATTGTACATACAATTTGATAAATAGTGCTTTGTCTTTAAGTTGCCTCCAAACTATTTCCTTAATTGAAATTATTTTAACGACTTAATTTTATTTTTTTTAATGCTTGCAATATATTACAGCTTTTGTGGGAGAATAAAGGTGATCCCAATAAAAGCAGTGGACCCTGAAGCGATCAAATTCTTGGAAAGGTTAGGCACTCTGAATGCTGAAGCTGATTCCATCTACGAACTTCACAAAGGAACCTAGCCCCATTATGGAACCTGAGTTTGTTTGGGATGACATCGTCACCTTCCAGGCAGAGTGATTAGAAAGAATTGAGGGAAATCATTCAGAAAATACAGAAATCCGCAAATATTGTTGAATGATACCTCCACCACATATTAACTGAGACCCGTGGAATATTCAATTCCAGATTCGATAATGGGGCTAGGTTCCTTGTGAAGTTCGTAGATGGAATCAGCTTCAGCATTCAAAGTGCCTAACCTTTCCAAGAATTTGATAGCTTCAGGGTCCACTGCTTTTGTTGGGATCACCTTTATTCCCCCACAAAAGCTGTATTGAAGCACTCATCACATTTTAACACTGATAGTGTAAAATCAAACATTTCAGCACAAAGAGGGACAATTGTTCAAACTGGTGTTGGAGGAGCATTAGTTGTGCAATATAGTCGGGCATCATCAACAAGTTTGCAGAAGCTTGGAGATGCATTAGCAAATCTTCAGCATTCAGAGTGCCTAACCTTTCCAAGAATTTGATAGCTTCAGGGTCCACTGCTGTTATTGGGATCACCTTTATTCTCCCACAAAAGCTGTAATATATTGCAAGCATTCATCACATTTTAACACTGATAGTGTAAAATCAAACATTTCAGCCAAAGAGGGACAATTGTTCAAATTTACCTCTGGTGTTGGAGAAGCATTATTTGTGCAATATAGTCGGGCATCATCAACAAGTTTGCAGAATCTTGGAAATGCATTAGCAAATCTTATGTGAGAATTCAGTTGAGTTCACTCTCACTGCCCTCCCATTCACAATAGCCCTCCTGTCAAAATTCCAATGTCAAATGTTCAAAATCCCACAAGCACATATATACCTAATGCCTCTAACAACAGCAAGATAGTCGTTACAAACCACACCAACCATCACAATTCTGTAAGGCTTTCGGGTGTGTGCTTCTTCATTAGAAATATTTTGGGGGTCGGCTTTTGCAACTTTTTCCGAGTAATCTTGAGTAACTGTTTTACTTTCTTTATCTTCTTAACGCGATTCCGCCTTTTTATACCTGTGTTTGTGAACTTCTCTTGCCATAGCAATAGTTTGCGTCACATATGGTTCCCATGATGAGGTAGTATCCAAGATCACATCTAGGCCCTCATTTAAAGCTGTCACTAGCAGAGAGATGATGCAGAAGTGGAAGATTCGTGCCCCTGTTCAAATTTTGATAAATTAAATGTAATCATTAGTAAATAGCTTATAATTAAAGATCTAATATATGTCATCCATTTCATAATAGCTAAATTGCAAAAGGACCTTTATGTGAATGACAATTTCTTAAATTTGGATTTCTATATCATTTGGACACAGAAGTATACCAATCCGGCAGCTTGGAGCATGTCATCAGGGTCACCTCCCCTCTGAAGCTAAGGGCTCTATATATGACGTGGGCTTCCTTCCTTCAAAGCATCTGCCTCAACCACAGCAACATTTAAAGCGTCTGACCGAAATAGTGATCTGCCAAAGCCAATTGATACATATTATTTTGTAAAACTATTAGAATTAGAGAATGATAATAGTGCAAGACTAGAATTACTTGTCATCAAGAATGTTTTTAAGAACAGTGCTCTTTCCGGATCCATGCCACCCCATTAACACAAACACAGGAGGACTACCCTCCTCCCTAGCCACGTCTCTACCCTGGACTGCTCTCTACAATGCTTTCACCTCTTTTAGCAAAGAAGTGAAGTGATCACGCTTGTCACCTTCAGAGTATCCATTAATCTCTTAATCCTCAGTCCCCCTTTAAACACCGCACCATATTTACAATTGAATTAGATTCCTTTAATAAATATTTAAAAATTTAAAAACTTTTAACTTCTTCACACTTTTTTTATCGATAATGAGAAGTTTACAACAACTCATTCACATTACTTAAATAAATGAGCAAGACTCCCTTGGTTTAAATTCATCATAATGATGTAACATTTCAATTTTTAAGAATTTTTTTAATTAATGTTTAAAACTTAAATTTGAATTATTTGATTAAATGATAAAAAAAAAGAATTTGCAAACAAAATAGAAATCTACCTTATAACTTTCAATCCAATATCCTTCAGGGTTATATTCTGCGGAGGCTCCACACCCAAAACCTATGATTCAACCAATTAAAAACGGGTGTTTTGTTAGTATTAAGAATAAAACTGAAAGGAAAGAAATAGAAAAGAGAGAAATTGAATGAAAAAAAAAGTGTTTAATTTTTTTTCTTTTTTCTTTTATTAATTTTATCATTTTAATTTAAACATTTTTCTTTTATTTTTTTTCTATTTCTCTTCAACCAAATTACTCTTTTTGTTCACTTTATTCTTTATTTATTTCTTTTCTTTTCTTATTTATTTTCTTTCATTCTCTCGTTTTCTTTTCACACAACCACACACAAATCCTTTCTTTCCTTCTTCGTCATCAAACAAAGAATAATGTATCAAACGTTTATTGTACAACCGAAAGGTGACATGAACTTTGCTTTTTCATATGATTTGGCACACAGGTTTGTAGCTGGGACATGATTTTTTTGGGGTTGTCGGGGTATTTTATTGATTTATAATTTGGCACGTGTTTGAGGATTTTCTGGCACGCTTTCTACTTTTCTGTCTCTTTTTTTATAATATTTCTTTGTGCATTGAGGTGACAATTAACCCTATTTGTTAAAGGCGATGGAGTTATTTTTTGTGCGGATGAAAATGAATGATGTTTGTTTCTAACAGTAGATTATCAAATAAATAAATTTAAAAATGGAAGAAAGTCAGACTCAATAAAAAAAATTACTATTTCTTATCTATTTTTACTTTTCTCTCTATCTCTCTTTTTATCTCTTTCTTGTTTATTTTTTAATTAAACACTTGTACTTTTCAATTTGTTTCTCACTTATTTTCACTATCTTCTTTTATTTTCTTTTATTGTCTTTCTCTTCTCTCTTTCAAATAGAGTCTTAAGAGAGGCAGAAAGAGGTATGGATGGCAATCTCTCATTATTCATTTTATCACATGAAAATTTGTTCCGTACTAATTTTACATTTGCATGGATAAAGTGAATATTTACTGATATTATAAATATTTATATTATATTCATATATCTATGTATATTTATTAAAAAAGTAAAAACAGATGAACATACCTGACTAATCACAGGTTGAGCATGGTTCCAGTGAAATGCAAAATAACTGAGGATACATCCCTCTAACTTCGTAACAAATCTATCATATCTATCACATGATCGTCCACATTCTCATTGACACCGGAAATATATTGAAAGATGTCTTCGTCCCACCCATTGGGGCTTTTCAGATGCTCTAGGGCCAATGTGCATAGCAATGGAACCTCACTAGCATCTTGGGAGTATCCCCTATGAGTGGATATTAGTTACAAAGGAACTAGTCTTAGGACACTTGAAGAGGCAGAATAACAAGCAGAAGCAGCCAAAAGGCTCAAAGCCAGGCTTTAGAAAAGATTTACAACTTATCACTATGAATATTCAGTATGTATTTTAAGTTCCACTAATCATGTGCGGGAAATGGGTGCTACTCAGATGCTTCGCTGACATAATATTCATTTGTCTAAAATCCATTTGCCTTGCTGCAATATTGCAAACACATGAGTAAAAACTAAAAAGTACTGGTAAAAAACATTACCCAACAACATAATGCATTAATGCTCTTCACATCAATTATGACCCTAGCTATTTTGTTTAGAAAGGGGATAAGAGTTGTGGACTTGTGAATCTGAGAGAGGGGGCAAGAGAGGCCGTCTGTGTGATTTGAGGAAACATAGGTACCAACTTAGTGCAAAAACTTTAGAATGCAATTTCAGCAATATGTCTTAATTTCCAAGTAGAATTCTAAAACATGCATACAAACTAAGGATTGGATTTTGTTCTAAGGCAGGTTAAGAACTTCTTGTTACATGTCATAAGTCAGTTACTAATTCAATAAACATAAACATGAATTACCTGCATTCTAGAGTCATATCTTTACCTGTTATGTGCATCAAACCTACCTAGTCAAAAGCTACTTTTTAACCTACTGCACTAAAAGAATTCATATAAATTGTAGAGATGTCAAAATCAGATGATTCTAAAACATTTTTAAAGCTAAGAATTAAATTTTTAAGAGATAAAAATAACTTTAATAAATTCAATATAGGTCGTTCATATATCAACTTTGAATACAAACATGTTATAAGGCAGATTTCAACATCAATACACAACATATTCCTTTCTACCATTCCAACCTCATGTACAAACTTTAAGTATATTAAGGATAATTATAAATTCACCTAGGACACATCAAGGATAGGTCACAATGCATAAGGAAGACACAAGGATAGGATAATTATAAAAGAAAGAACTATCACGTAGTAGAATTGATTTGAGTTCATGCTTTGCTTCTAAGAAAAACTCAAGTCTTACTAAAATAAACTTTAAAGTTAAATATACAAAACAGGAGGTTACAGGTGCTTTGTAGTAAGTATAGCAATGTTTCCTACGAAGTAGAAGAAGAAACTTACAGGTCCATAACGCGATAGTAGTTTAGGCCGCCAGTGAAACTTTCTGTTCAAATTTTTATAATTATAAAAATTGATATTGCTCTCTTACACACGTGTCATAAAGTGAGCTTTTCTTGTACAAATTCAAAGAAATCAGATTACTATTCTCTTACTCAGTTTTTCTGTATTTTTACACAGTACTACAGCAAGCTACATGTGGTTATTCTTCTAATTCTGTTATAACTACCACTAACTAACACACAAGTGATAGAACTAACTAACTAATCATCTGAGTTATCTTTTTATCTAACACTCCTCCTTAATTCAGATTTCATTTGAGCTTCTAAGTCCCATCTTTCTCCTCAAATCTTCAAACCTCTCCTTCTTCAAAGGTTTTGTCAAAATGTCTGCAAGTTGATCTGCAAATCTGCAAAAATCCAACCTCCATCTTCCATTGTACACTTGATCTCTTAAGTAGTGAAATCTAGTCTCAATGTGCTTGCTCCTTCCATGAGCAACAGGATTCTTTGCAAGGCTTATAGCAGACTTGTTATCTACCATCAACAGCATTCCATTCTCAGATTTTACCTTCAACTCATTCAGCAAAGCTTCTAACCATATTGCTTGACAAGCACTCATGCTGGCAGCTATGTATTCAGCCTCACATGACGATAAGGCCACCACGGATTGCTTCTTTGAACACCAACTAATAGCTGCATTTCCTAGCTGAAACAAATACCCTGTGGTACTCTTTCTATCAGTTTTATCCCCACACCAATCAGCATCTGAAAAGCCAATCATCTCACAGGAATTGCTACTCAAGTTTGTAGGAAATAGCAAACCAAAACCAATAGTCCCTTTCAAGTACCTCAGTAGCCTTTTCACTGCATTCAAATGGCCTTGCTGTGGTGCTTTCAAAAATCTACTCACCAAGCCAACTCCATATGCTACATCTGGTCTGGTATTGCATATATACCTCAAGGAGCCAACCATTTGTCTGAACACAGTCTTATCCACCAATTTTTCAAGCCCAGATTGATCCAGCACAGCACTAGTTTCAACTCCTGTTGAAACTGAGTTGCAGTCAAGCATCTGAAACCTCTTTAGGACATCAATTGTGTATTTGCTTTGGTGCATAAAAATTCCAGCCTTTGTCCTCTTGAACTCTATGCCCTGAAAATATGATAATTCTCCAAGATCTGACATTTCGAACTCAGACTTCATCTCTTGCTTGAATGTTGAGATAGCACTGCAATCCTTTCCTGTTATCAGTAAATCATCCACATATAAACACACTATGAGGATATCTGAAAGACTCTCTCCTTTAACATACACACCATATTCAGTAGTGCATCTCATGAATCCAATTTGCAAGAGAAAGGTGTCTATTCTCTTGTTCCAAGCTCTGGGAGCCTGTTTCAGACCATACAAGGCCTTATGAAGCTTGTACACCTCTGTTTCTCTACCTTTCATCACAAACCCTGGTTGTTGAGTGACAAAAACTTCTTCTTCTAGTGAGCCATTAAGAAATGCAGATTTTACATCCATTTGGTGTACTTCCCAGCAATTGTAGCTAGCCATTGCTATTACAAGTCTCACTGTTTCCAACCTAGCAATAGGGGCAAATACTTCATCATAATCCAGACCTTGTTTCTACAGAAATCCCTTTGCAACCAGTCTGACTTTGAACTTTGTTACTTCTCCTCTAGGATTCAACTTAGTTTTGTAGACCCATTTTACTGCTATGGCTTTCTTTCCTATTGGTAGCTTTGTGAGACTTCATGTCTTGTTTCTCTCAATAGACCTCAGCTCTTCTTCCATTGCTTCAACCCAATGTGAGTGCTTCAAAGCTTCTTCCACGCCAATAGGTTCCATCTCAGCAAGTAAGGCCATAGGGACAAAATCACCATCAGCTGTAATCGAGGAATCTGGGAATATCTCATAGTCATCCAGCCTTGCAGGGGCTTGTCTATTT
This sequence comes from Glycine max, assembly GCF_000004515.6. NCBI lineage: Eukaryota > Viridiplantae > Streptophyta > Magnoliopsida > Fabales > Fabaceae > Glycine > Glycine max. The sequence continues at coordinate 14,378,606 of NC_038253.2, read as the reverse complement.
CTCTGAGGTCTCGTTGATACTGCATCATCATGAACAACATTGTCTTCTGTTCCTACATCCGTGTTTAGACCTTCAATTCTGGTTCTCAATTCAGATGTGCCCTACTTATCACTCCAATTCCAGGATTGACCCTCATCAAACTTCAAATCTCTACTCAACACTAGTTTCTGAGTTTGAGGATTAAAAACCCTGTATGCACCAGTAGAATGGTAGCCGAGAAATATGAGTTTCTCACTCTTGTCATCCAATTTTCTCTTTATTGCGTCTGGAATATGCTTATAGCAGATAGACCCAAAGATTCTGAGATGGCTCACACTTGGTCTAGTGCCTGACCAGACTTCTTCTGGTGTCTTGTCTTCCAATCTCTTTATTGGACATCTATTCAGCAGATACACAGATGTTGAAACAGCCTCAACCCAGAATTTCTTTGGCAGGTTCTTTGTCTTTAGCATGTTCCTTGCCATGTTGAGGATGGTTCTATTCTCCCTTTCTGCTATGCCATTGTGCTGTAGAGTGTAGGGAGCTATAACCTCATGTTCAATCCCCTCCCTAGTGCAATAGGATTTGAATTCATTTGACATGTATTCTCCTCCACCATCTGATCTTAGCACTTTCAATTTGGACTCACTGTTTTTCGACCAGAGTTTTCCAAATCTGAAAAGTGTCAAACACATCACTCTTCTTCTTAATAGGATAAACCCACACCTTACTAGTGAGATCATCAATAAAGGTTACAAAAAACCTGTTTCCACCAAGAGACTCCTCCTCAAAAGGACCACACACATCAGTATACACAACTTCAAGTGGTTTAACAGTTTTTGTAGGTATGCTTGAAACAAAAGAATTTCTAGCTTGCTTGCCTATTAGGTATTCATCACATAGCTTCTCAAGAACTCTAATGTTTGGTAGACCTGTTACTAAACCTTTTCTATTTAGTAGCTCTAAGCTTTTGAAAATTAGATGGCCATACCTCTTGTGCCATAGCCAAGTTTCAATTTCTGTGGTGGAGTGCATACACTTCTGACCACTAATCTGAATTTCAATTCTAAATGTTCTGTTGGTCGAGAGTGGAGCTTTTAGGACACTCTTCTTGTCTTTATCAAAAACTTTCAGCATGTTGTCCTTCATCTCCATTGTATAACCCTTTTCAAGCAATTGTCCAAGGTTGAGTAAATTGCTTTTCATCTTGGGAACATACAAGACATTTGAGATGCAGGCTTTCTTCCCATCTTTTCTTTGAATCATCACGATCCCTATCCCTTCTGCTGTAATTGAGCTGTGATCTGCGAATTTCACTGTGCTTTTGGAAGTCTCATCAAGTGTTGTGAACCACTCTCTTCTCCCTGACATATGGTTTGAGCAACCAATGTCTAGGTACCAGAAATTAGCACACTGAAGATCATTTTTGGTGGTAACCATCAGCAAATAATGATCATCTTCTGTATTCTCCTCTTGTGCCAACCTTGCTTCTTCACCTTTCACATGAGAGCCTTTACTGAATCTACAATCAGCTGCAAAATGGCCAAAGTTCCAGCAGTTGTAACACTGCACCTTCTTCTTGTCGATCCATTTCTTTTTCTCTGAGAATTGGCTTCTTGGATTTGACACAGCTTTCTGTGAAGATGATCCAGAATCACCACATTTTGAATCTTCAGTCTTTCTCCACTTCTCATCACGCCACTTTCCTTTGTTCTTTTTGGATTTGTCTCCTTGCTTGTCAAACTTTCTGCTTGTTTGAGCTTGTAAGGCTTGATCATTGTGCTTCTCAGGATTCCTTTCTCTTAATCTCTGCTCATGCGCTTCAAGTGAACTTTGTAGTTCTTCAAGCTTGAAGGATGTAAGATCCTTTGATTCTTCAATGGCCACCACAATGTGATCAAACTTTGATGTCAGTGTTCTGAGCACCTTCTCAATCACCAATTGTTACTTAATCTGTTCTCCATAGCACTTCATCTGATTGGTGAGTGTGAGAATCATGGTGAAATACTCAGCTACTGATTCAGTCTCCTCCATTGCAAGAAGCTCATACTGTCTTCTCAATGTCTGAAGCTTTGCCTTCTTTATCTTTTCTGCACCTTCATAACTCTTTATAAGAATATCCCATGCTTCCTTCAAGGTTGTGGCATTTGCAATTTTCTCAAAGTTGGCATCATTTACACACTGGTGAATTAGAAATAAGGCTTTGCAGTCCTTTTTCTTCAAATCTTTGTAGGTAGATCGTTGTGCCTCAGTAGCACTGACACTGGGTTCTTGATACCCGCTCGTGACAATCTCATACACATCTTGAAAACCCAAAAGAGCTTTCATCTGCACATGCCATCAATCAAAATTCTTTTCACCAAGAACTGGGAGATTGTTCATCGGAACTCCATTGCTCGTCATAGCTCAAGGTTCTTCCTCTGCTCGAATTCGTCTTCCTCAAAAGCGTGGATTCACACAGAATCTCCTTCGATTGCTTCAGTCCCAGGTCCTTCCTTTCGCGGGTTGATTCACACAGAAACAGACCCTTCAACCTTGCTCTCGATACCACTATTGAAAACTGATAATTTGAATATCTCACAGGGAAGAAGAAGAAGGAAAAAAAAAGAGTTTTTCTTATACAAATTCAAAGAAATCAGATTACTGTTCTCATACTCAGTTTTTCTGTATTTTTACACAGTACTACGGCAAGCTATATATGATTATTCTTCTAATTCTGTTATAACTACCACTAACTAGTGATAGAACTAATTAACTAATCATCTGAATTATCTTTTTATCTAACAAAAGAAAGATGCACAATTAATAAACAGAGACAAAACCAGGTCATCCTCAATGAGACATTCAGGGACACAAGAAGCAATCAGAGAATATTGAAATTCAAAATGTATTTGCTGAATCTTTACATCAAATACAATTTAAGTAGTGTAGCTAGCCAGTGTGATATATTTCAACATGATTAGTCTATGAGAAAAGGAGATAGAATCATTAAAGAGCAGACACAAAAGGTAGGTAGGAGGTATACTGCTACTTGAAATTTTGAGATGTTCTGCACTTTTTACTAATATATGGGAAAGGCCAGACAATTAACTAACATCATAGAAAAAGTTAACAACAAAAAGGTTTGATCAAATATACCTTGGTCATTAATAAGCATGGGCCTTTCAACTGAGAAGTCAACATTGACAAACTTCTTATAATGTTGCCCTGTTTTAATTCTTTCTAAACAAAGGCTTCACCCACTCACTTGATCACTCAAAAACAAAAGATAATATATACTAATGCTTGGCTGCAATAATTGATTAGACACAAAATTAAGAGAATATTAAACAAGAATACAAAGTTCACATAGTTTTCATCAATCACAAGTTTCAACAAACACAAACAGCCTAACTCATGTTCAATAGGATATGTTATACATGTAAAACACAGAGAACAAAGCAACAGAATGCAACAAAGTATCTGAAGAAAGCACACCTGGTTTTAACAGCTAGCTAATGTGTAATGCAAAAAATTATGCACAGAAAAAAAAAATAGCACCGGCCATATTAAGGTAATTTAGTTGGACAATGATGCAGGTGACAGAAACCATTGCAAAAACCCATGCCTGAAAGTGGAAAGTCTGGTTTGCACCTTCCAGTGTAAGTTTTATCGCAATGCCAACTGCTTTTACACTCATGACCTGAGAAATTAGTATTTTATCAGAAAGATAAAACAAATGGTGGACTATGGTATACAACTCAAATGTACCACCCAAGCAAGCCTTAAGCCACCAACAAAGCCCTCAACATTTGGATCATTCCCAGTCGTCATTACCTTCAGCATGAAAGGACATCAACATCATCCCAAATTGATACTAAATATTTATAAACAATAGTACAAAAAAAAAAGCAATTATCTTTCATCTTACAAGTTCATGAAATTCGTGTCTGAAGGAAGTATTAGAAGAAAGGACAGATGCTTTATCAGGCACTGTACTCAAACCATCAGAAACAAATACAATCACAAGAGAAAAGAGAAGACAAAAGGTAATCTGCAATAACAAGCTGAAAATTATAAGCAAACAACACATTTTAAGAGCATAGACACCGAAGTAAAAAAAAGAAGCAAATGCAGCTTTCAAGTTTAACTTCTTCAGATATTAAACTTATCATTCTCATAAAAAATAAAAATAAAATCAACCTAAAAATAGAATACAAAGAATTACGTGATTAAAATACATTATATGTCCTGCTAAGGAATCTGCTTGCTCATATAAAAAATATATTATATGCCCTGATATTAAAATACATACTCCAAGTATTTTAATATATAAGTCAAATTAGTGTGTAAGTAACATAGTCTCTAGGAAAGTTAACTTATATTCTATAAATGAGGCTAGTATTTGATAGAAGGACCACCTATGGCAGTCAAAAGTTCTTCATTTTCACATCATTGGCTTCATTGAATAGAAGAAATAGAAGGACTGCAAAAGCATGCTTCTATTTGTACCTTTTTTTCTAAGGGAAATGCTTCTTTGAAATGACAAATGAAGTTAACAACAAAGAACAATATGAGGTCCAGCATGCCAGACAGTGCACCTAATCATACAGCACAAAACCCGAAAGAGGAAGATGAATAAAAAGAGATATCAAAGGATATTAAAAAAAGAGATCATACAGCACAAATCTATACTCCTCAACCATAGACCAAACAATAATTACGTGATTTGGAAACAAAGGATATCAAAAAAAGAGATCATATAAACATTCCCTACACACCTTTTCCTTAACAATATATAATTCTTGTAAAACTCCCAATTAAAGTTTCCTTTAATATTAAATATAATAATATATACAATTAAAAATGAACCCACATAGTAAGAATCAGCTTTCTTATCATGAAGAATCTGGGCACGTTTTCAACTCAAGCACAGTGGTAACAATCTACAATGGGACAACAATATACAAATCTGTTACAGCCCACATGATAGAATTTTAGTCGGTCCAATCATATATAACATTAAGTTGAAAACTTAAAGTAATTGATTAACAATTGTGATCTTCAACAGGTTCAAGGATCAAACGTTACTGTATTTTTTTAATGAATGATTTGCAAAAATATAAAAAGTAGATAGTTCTATATCTAGTATCTAAAGTTGTAGCGATAAAAATACATAAGATGTCATTGACAGAATTTGCAAACAAGGGACAAGAACATACAAATATGAATTTGACCATGAAAGTTTAAATTTATGTTCACTAAGGTAAGAGCTAAGGGGCATTAACAGATAGAGTGAGCATAAAAAACTTTGATACAAAGGTTACTGCCTATTACATCAACAAAAAGTTAAGTTTTTTTTTTTTGTTTATTAGAGCTTAAAAAATAATACAACACTACAATGTTATTTACAGTAATGGATTCGCCAGATGAAAATATTAACAATGAGTTGTTTCTTTCATCTAATACTCTCATTATTTCCATGTTTAAGCTGAGTCAACAAATCAGTTAACTCTTGGTTCAGTATATTTTGCATGGCAAATTTAGTACACTTAAATTTCACTGACAGAAATGGCAAAATATACCCTAATTATACACTGAAAGTACCAGTTATCTATTCTTTGGGATTTGATAATATAGTAGCTAGTTCCCTATTCCCATCCTGCTCTTCCAATTTATTGTTTGTCTTTATGTCATTGGCATTGTTTTGCTTCTCCAAATCATGTTTTAGCACATCAAACTTCTCCTTAAATGTTACAATTTTTGCCTCTTCAATTTCTTCTGGAATTTTCTCCTTCTTAACTGGTCTTTCCTCCTAAGCACTATTTTCCTTCTTCTGCATTAGAATTTTTGACGAGTTGGATCATGAAACAGAAAAATGAGCAAGTAAAAATAATTTCAATGTTTACAGTCAACCTACTCACTCACCATTTCCACATCCGGTGCCAAAGCTTAAGTTTCTGATATGAAATCACCCATTGACAAGTCATCCACTTCTGGGGACAGCCCCATAGGAGGAGGAGCCTGTTGGAAAGCCACTCTTCAGATATTTGCAGCAAAAACAAAAGAAAAAAATATAACCGGAAAGCGAAGAACTAGGATTCTCACCATCAGATCTGTCTCAAACTTGCCTACTCGTTGGGTGTTGGCCTCTGGAAAAGCAGACATCCTAATAAATTGAATCACAACGAAATGGGGACATTGATCATATATCAAAACAAGTTTATTAAAGAATAAAGCAAAAAAGCTATTATTCATTGGTGCTCACACTCTGTTTGAAGATGAATATGGTTTCTCAGCATCCAACATAGAGCATGATGGCGATTCCTTAGTAGGAGAAACCGATCTTCCATCTGCTGAAGCATCCCCAAACCCAGCACTTGAATTCATTCTGTCTTCCCCAATGTCCTCTTTTGGTGCCTCTAATGATGGACAAACATGATAATCCACATCAGCATGTTGCTCAATCTGAATCCTGCTTAACTCTTTAGTTGAATTATTTGGAACAAGGGTGGAAGAATTGTCGTTGTCTTCCATTTTCTTCTTCTCTGTGATAAAAATGCCAATGAAAAAAAGTCAAATCAGAGGGACTGACGCTTGCTTCAAACTTTTTAGAAGACTCGTGGCTCTTCGAAGTCTTCAAACCATACAGAAGCTCAGCTATCTCAATCTCGAGGTCTGACGAAGACGATTTTGATGTCTTAGAAACAGGTTTAATCTCTTTCTGCAACATAATAACAAACACCTCAGAACTCAGTCTAAAGATACAAACAAAATCCTTTTAAAAAACTCGAAACAAAATCTCACACAGACCATCTTCTTCCTCAGAGAAACATTCGAAGAAGAAGGTGAGGCCGGTTCAACACTCTGTCCTCCGGGGGAATTCGATCGTTGCCGAAAATTCAGCTCCTCCCCACCGCTGCTTGCGGAAATCCAACTTTCATGAAACCTTTTTGCAGATGCTGCACAAAACACATCAAAAACCAAAAAAAAAAAAAAAAAAAACAAAGTAAAAGCCAGTTACTGGAAAAACAAAAATGGAAGTAGAAAAAGGAAAACAAAGAGTATTCATATCGTTGCAAACCTCAACGAGCCTTTCTCGGAACGGTCATGCCGATCATCTCATCCGTTATCTTGAACGGCAGAGGTTTTGCCGGCGTGAAGCTCCGGCGATGGTTGTGATCGGAGGCGAACGACGATGTAGTATAATTAGGGGAATGGAACTTAGAGACGCCAACGTCCACAATGTCGACGTCTTGTTCGTTTCCGACGCTCTCTTCGGTGCTTTGCGTGTGAGAGCCTCTATTAGACATAAAATTAATTTAGTTAGTTATTAGAAGTTATTTGAGTAAATTAGTTGGTTACTCAAGTTATAATTACTATAAGTTATTTGAGTAAGTTAGTGTTGGTTACTCAAGTTAGTTATTTTCTATCTTTGTATAAATACATCAATTTTGTAATACTTTGATGAATGAATGAATTGAATGAATCCTAAAATTACTTTTCATCTATCTTTCATTTTTTTCATTCCTAATATGGTATCAGAAGTTTTTGCTTCCGTGTCTCTTGCTTCCTATTGAAGCTATTTATGGTTCTACTCGGTGGTGTGGATAGTGTTGTTAGCCTTCGCTTTGTGGCGTCGAGTCCTGACTCGAGGGGACGTGTTGTGAGTCCCACATCGGGTGATTCATGAGGATAATTCAGTTCTTATATAACTGGGTAGGCCACCCCCTTATGAATTATTTTTTAAGGGGACCTTTCGGATGCCTAATTGATTTTTTTTTCTCTCATGGCCATAGATGTCATTGATGATTAAGTTTTTATATAACTGGGTAGGTCACCCCCTTATGAATCATTTTTTTAAGGGGACCTTTCGGATGCCTGATTGGTTCTTTTTTTTCTCTCATGGCCATGGATGTCATTGATGATTAAGTTCTTATATAACTGGGTAGGCCACCCCCTTATGAATCGTTTTTTAAGGGAACCTTTCGGATGCCTGGTTGGTTCTTTTTTTTTTCTCTCATGGTCATGGCTGTCATTGATGATTCTAACCCCTTCATCATTCTTCTGACAATCTTGGCATTACCTTAGTTTCTCCTCCTTTCATCGTGTTCTCGGCAAAGGCTTAGTTGCTGATGTGGTGTTGTGGATGAATTGGCGTGGAGCGGTTGCGGTGCTCGTTTATGCCACCGCATGGTGGTACCTCTTCGAGCGTGTCGGTTACAATTTCTTGTCCTTCGTCACCAAAGTTTTTGCCAACAAGCTTTGATGCTTGCTTTGGACTCTTGGAAGCAGTCGAAGATTTCTCGAAGTTTTTATTTTGACCAATGTATTTCCGACATGTTTCGTTATATTTCATGTTTTCAGATTTTTTTTTTCTTTTCTCTTTCTTCTTTAAGGTTGATGTATTGTATTCTCCAAGCTAGAAGTGTTTTTCAACACATTCCAACTTGCGGGGGGTATTAGACATAAAATTAATTTAGTTAGTTATTAGAAGTTATTTGAGTAAATTAGTTGGTTACTCAAGTTATAGTTACTAGAAGTTATTTGAGTAAGTTAGTGTTGGTTACTCAAGTTAGTTATTTTCTATCTTTGTATAAATACATCAATTTTGTAATACTTTGATGAATGAATGAATTGAATGAATTCTAAAACTACTTTTCATCTATCTTTCATTTCTTTCATTCCTAATAGCCTCTCCTCCTCTTGCTCTTGTTCGCCGAATCCCTATCCCTATCTCGATTCCTTCCTCTGTCAGGGAACAGAAATCGTGCAAGAATGAAGAGGGTTGGTGGTTAAATGGGCTGCGCACCACACGAAGAGGGAGAGGCGAGAAGGAGAAGAGAGAGGCGTTGCTTGAATGGGCTGCGCACGACGAAGGTTATAACGGTTTTTAATATTTTTTGCATTCAAAAGTTTTTTATATAAAATTATATTATTTTTTCTTGGTCCCCTAAAATTAAATTTATGTTTAGTGATGATGTGAAAGTAACTTCTTAATCCACTTATACTTGATGGATACTAACATGTTGTACTAGTATGTACATATATGTTAACATGACATATAGAATGGTTAAAATAAGGTTAAATTATTTATTTAGTGTCAGGATTTTTATCTTTTTTTATTTTTATATAATTTTTTTAATTTTTATAGTTTATGTTTTAATTCTTTTTTAGTCCCTATAATTTTAAAAGTGATTTTTTTAGTCTTTAAAATTTGTATTTTAATTCTCTTTTAATTTATATAGTTTGAAAGTAATTTTTTTAGTTTTTATATTTTAATTTTATTTTAGTCTTTATTATCAAAATATCAATAATATTATCAATTACAATTAACTGCAAAAATATTAGTAAGTAATTCGTAATTAATTTATTGTAAGATAGTTTGTAATAAAAAATAATTAATAATTTATAACTAATTTGTAGTTAATTATTTTTATATTTTTTGTAGTGAGGACTAAAAGGTAATTAAAATACAAGGATTAAAAATATCACTTTCAAATTATAGGGACTAAAAGAGAATTAAAATAGAAACTATAAGATTAAAAAGAACACTTTTAAATTACAGTAACTAATAACACTATTTTCAAACTATAGGGACTAAAGATATAAAAATCATGAAACTATAGGGATCAAATGAGTAATTTAATGTTAAGATAAAAAAAATAAGCTTGGTCCAATGGATTCCTTCCTTACCTTGTAAATTAGGCTAAATTGGACTCTAAAAACATTGCCTAAATTGAGTCTAGTCATTTTCACCAATAAGGTTTGGGGCAAAACCTTTTAATAATAAATATTAAAATTATATTTGGTAAGATATTTTAACTAATTTTTAGTTTTTTATTGGTTGAAAAACTTATTTAACTATATGATAAACAAACTTTTTTTAATAACTTCTGAATAACTTTTAATATTTTTTGAAATGATACTTGAAAACTATGGATGACAAGACATTTAAGTTAACTTTTAATTTTTTTTTACTTGCTGAAAACTTGTTTGATTGCTTAGTAAACAATCTTTTTTAGTAATTTTTTTTAATAGTTTCTAGCGTTTCTTGAAATACCACTTTAAGTAATAATGTTTTTTTAAATGATATATTCTAAATTTTTACATTTTCTTTTATTTTTATCCTTAATATATTTATCAAAATTTTTTATTACCTCTTCTAAACAAATGCTGTTCTATTAATTTATGTAATTTTATACTTTTTAGTTACTTCAACAACTAGTTTTATTTAACATTTATAATTTAATAAGCTACATTTTCAACTATCAACTTTTACTTAATTTTTTAACTTCTACTTAATTTTTTAGCTTCCAACTAATTTCTGGTTTTCAGCACCGGACTCCTCTCATTGTGGACAGTGTGGTGTCGTTCGTTTTTTGTGAGTCAAGCTTTAATGCTTTCATCTCTTCCACCAATGTAGAGAACACTCTTGCTGTATGTATGTTTTTATATTTTGTTTTTCTTTTTAAAAATTTATATATATATATATATATATATATATATATATATATATATATATATATATATATATATATATATATAAATCTATGAAAAATTTTACAATCCAAAGGTTTAGCGGCTTGAACGGTGGAAAAGCTGAACCGTTCTATAATAAAAAAAATATTAAAAAAGTCAAAGCAAGATATTGGATTCAAATGTGGTGTACATACACGACAAATTTTCAACTGCACTTCGTTCTTTTAATGTCACTTTTCTATTTGTCTTTTACCCGCAAATTAAGCAGGAAAATGAAATAGAGCTTGTAAAATATAAATTATTTTGTTTTCTTTAATACAACATTGAAAAGACCAACTTAGGTTATCATGTATCTATTTTTGAGATATAAGATTTTTTTATCGATAAATCATAATTTTATTAGCAGATTGAACTCGCCAATGTGGATTTGCGAAAAGTGAATCAAACATGATTTCGGATTTTGAATTGGACGTGGATCTGTTTTTTTTATATGTGGAGCAGATGTTTACAATTAGTTTTTCCCATGTAGTACATATATTTCTGTCAAAATTTTAATTTTAAGAAAATAAAAACTTATGAAACACTGTCTAAATGAAACGAAACAGGCCTGAAAGAGACTGAGAAATTGAGACGATGCAGGAGAGAAGGAGACATGTTCCATTCACTGGTGCTTAAAATTAAATAAAATAAGATAAATTATAATTAATTTGACAATATAAAAATACATGTCTAATTTTTAAGAAAAAAATAATTAAAAAATAAAATTTAATCCCCTACTTAGGCACACCTATTCTAGGGCCCTGACAGGAAGAGTGGATTCATTTCGATCGCTTTCCGAAAATCTTTGAAACAAATACTACTAATTTTGATCACTTATTCCATATTCAATCATTTTCTTGGTTTTCCATTAATCATAGTACGTGTTTTGGTTTCATGATCATTAAACGAACTAACGATATATTAATTAAGGATAAACAAGTTAGTTAATTACCAACATAGAGAGAGAACTTCTCAAGCTTTACAACACGGCCAAAGTGATCTTTTTTGTGGGGAACGATGCTCTGGTCTCCCACCATGACTTGTCCATAATCATTCCGGCAACGGAGGAAATCAGAACTTGTGAGAGGTTATTAATGACTTTATACCAGAACCATCTGAAACAAATTAAGAAGATCGAACAAAATAAAAGTGAATTAATATTGCACATCTATACTAAATCAAATGATTTGAACAAAGGCTTAACTAACTAATTATGAGTATACCTTGTAGCTGCATCTTCTTGAAGATTTTAGAATCGATCACAGATATGATTGGTGGTTACAGCGTGAATGGAAGAAGACTGAAAATGCCTATGATGGAGTAGCTATCCAATACTTGATCATTCTATTGTTTGTATCAACTTCTCGTTGTTATTATACAGGATTGGTCTTGGATCAAATCAAATGAAAACCACTCACGAACAGTGGCGGTTCTACATGCGGCCAACAGGGGCATATGCCCGGGCTCAGCTAGGCATTTTTTTTGGTTACAAGCCCAATATTTTTTTATTAGTCTTAAAAAACAAATAAAATTTAAAAAAAAAGAAAGAGGAAAAAGGAAAAAGGAAACGGAAAGTTTCCGTCTCTCCGAATCCAGCAGTGGACAGTTCCTCCAACTCCCTCCGTCGCCGCCGCCTCCCTCCTCCTCTCCTCTGTGTCTTCTCTTCCCTCCATCGCCGACTCCTTCTATTTCCTCCTCTCCGCGCCGTCGTCGCCGTCTTCTCTTCCATAATCCCATAGCAGCCGCAGGTAAGGTAAGTTAGGAAAAATAAAAGTGATTAAGATGGAAAGTGTTTTTGTTTGTTGTGATACTTCCGTGTTCTTTAATTTTTCTTCCATTTTTCAAGTGTGAACAGTGAACTCATAGAGTCATAGTGGACACTTTTTCTTTTTCTTCCCCACTAAGAGCACGTTTATTGAAGAAGAAAAAGTCATATTTTATTCCCTTTTTTTTTTGCTTTTCTAATATGGAAAAAAGCTTAGAGGAAAAGACTTTTGATTGCTTAAGTTAATAATTTCTTTTTGGTCTTTTGTGTTGCACTACATACATGGTTGCAAAAGAGTTTTCTAATATATCAATTGCAAACACTAAAATTTTCTTTGCTATAATTTTGTAACTATTTTATCTTTATTTCAGATATGAGGAGATTTTTGGTTGATAGAGAAAATATTGAGAATGTGAATGTTGTGCAACCGGAAGCTGAATTAGAACCACCACTTAATAATGTGGTTAATGAGTTTAATCCAAATGAGATTGTGCGTGATCCAGGTCGTAGGAAACAAATTAATGAGTATGCTCCGGATATTCAAGACCAAGTGAGGAGGGCATATATATTGAAGGGTCCAATGCAACCAGATTTGTCAAACTTTCCTCGTACTCAATTTGGAAGTGTTAAAAGAGCATTTAGTAAATCATGGTATAAGAATTATACATGGTTAGAATACAGTGAGATAAAGGATGCAGCTTATTGTTTTTATTGTTTTCTATTTAAGCAACCCGGGAGGGCCGAGCACTTTGGTTTTGAAGTCTTCACTAAAAGCGGATATAGAGATTGGAAGCATGCATCTCAAGGCTTGAAAGGTCATGTTGGTAGTCATAATAGTTTGCACAACTCATGTGTCAAGCACTACAATGATTATAATAATCAAAGACAAAGTGTGACAAGTAAGTTTGCTAAAGCAACCAAGGAATCAGAAGAATTGTATAAGATTCGTTTGACTTGTTCTTTAGATTGTTCAAGATATCTCATAGCACAAGGCATGGCTTTCCGTGGCCATGATGAATCCTCTACTTCGCTAAATAAGGGCAATTTTAGAGAGATGGTAGATTGGGTAAAATCTCAGAATGAACAAGTGAGGGATGCTTTTGACCGTGGTGGAAAAAATTGCAAAATGACTTGCGGTGACATTCAAAAGGAGCTTGCAACGTGTTGTGCACATGAAGTTACCAAGGTGATTATGGAAGAGCTTGGTGATAGACAATTCTCCGTGCTTATTGACGAGTCACGTGATATATCCGTCAAAGAGCAAATGGCTGTGATGTTGAGGTTAGTAGTTGTATTTTCCAATTTCCAATTTTCATTACCTATTACTCTCTATGCCGCCAAGTAAACTGGTTGAATTTGTTTTAGGTTTTTGAATGACAAAGGGAATGTTGTGGAACGATTTATTGCTCTACATCATGTCACAGATACTTCATCTAAGTCATTAAAGGATGCTCTTTATGGTATTCTTGATAAGTACACATTATCTATTTCAAGGATACGAGGGCAAGGATATGATGGAGCTTCAAATATGAGAGGTGAATTTAATGGTTTGCAAAGAAAAATTCTAGATGAAAATCCTTATGCTTTCTATGTCCATTGTTATGCTCACCGTTTGCAATTGGTTGTTGTGTCTGTTACTAGTAGTTGCTCATCTATTCATGATTTCTTTGAGTACATCACCTTGATTGTGAATACAACAAGTGCATCTTGTAAGAGGAGGGATGCTTTGACAGAGGCACAACACAAAGATATTTTAAATAAACTTGAGAGTGGTGAGATATCTAGAGGAAGGGGCTTACACCAATCATCTAGTCTCACTAGACCCGGGGATACTAGATGGGGTTCACATCATACTACATTGCTTCGTTTGGATCAAATGTGGTCCTCCGTGTTAAAGGTGCTTAGTATGGTTGATGAAGATGGACGTGGACCATCTCAAGCAGCAGGTTTGATAGAAAAAATGGAGAGCTTTAAATTTGCTTTTATTTTGAGGTTAATGTTAAAGTTGTTTGGTATCACAAACGAGCTTTCAAATGTATTGCAAAGAAAAGATCTTAATATTGTGAATGCCATGGAATTAGTTGATGTTGTCAAAGCTCGGTTGGGCACAATGAGAGAGAGTGGCTGGAATAATTTTTTTGCCGATGTCCAAGGATTTTGTGTAGCTAAAAGTATTCCGGTACCAAATATGGATGACGAAATACCGGTTCGGGGTCGTTTAAGAGCAGAAGGGAGGACTATCACTAATCTTCATCATTACCGTGCAAAGATTTTTTATGTTGCTATTGATAAAATATGTGTGGAGATGGATCACCTCTTTAGTGAAGGAAGTAACATTATACTTGATTGCTTCTCATGTCTTGACCCCAAGAACTCTTTCTCCAAGTTTGATGTTGATAAGCTTGCTCGTCTTGCTGATATTTATCATGCAGACTTTTCTGATGATGACCGAGGAACAATTAGGGATCAACTTGAAACTTATGTGCTTCAAGTGAGAAGAAATGCTTCTTTTTCCACTTGTGAAGATGTTCAAAGTTTGGCTATGAAGATGGTTCAAACTGAGAAACATTTGGTATTTCCATTGGTTTATAAACTTATTGAGCTAGCTTTGATATTGCCGGTGTCGACAGCATCCGTTGAAAGAGCTTTTTCAGCAATGAAGATTATCAAGTCTAAATTGCGCAATAAGATCAACGATGTGTGGTTCAATGACTTGATGGTATGTTACACCGAGCGGGAGATATTCAAGTCGCTTGATGATATTGATATTATTCGAACATTTACCGCAAAGAAGTCTCGGAAAGGACACTTGCCTCGTAATTTTATTTAACCCGCTATTGTAAGATTATGTTTATCTCTTTTATTTTAAACTATATTTTTGTTGACAAAATGACGAGTCTCTTTTATTTTGATTGATTACTATTTACATATTATATACAATGTGAATTTGCTATCTTTAAATTTTTGCCCAGGCTTTATAATTTTTCTGGCTCCGCCATTGCTCACGAAAGGATAAAAAATCATTGAAAAAAGTGCCAATATGCTTTATAGCGAGGTTTTTGGTTTTTGCTACAACTTTTCAAAAGTGAACCAAACACGACTTCAGACTTAGTTGACCGCTTAGGCTAATATTTTAATCTCTAAAAATATAACTGACAAAGGTATTTTATATATAACTATTTAATTGTATAAATTAAATTTCCTTTATTAATTGTATTATTTTAATAAATCAATTTATTATAAAAATAAAACATTATATAGTTTAATTTTAATTTAAAGATAAGAGTATAGTTAAAATAATATTGTTTTTAAGAAAATAAAACTTATTGAAATATTCTACAAAATATTATTTAAGTCTATTCTTCAAAGTACTTAAATTTATAATATAAAAACAAATTATTTCTAAATAAGTAACTTAATTAAATATCTATTTAATATTTTTTTTATAAATGAAATTTTATTTATAAGTTTGATTAGAGTACTTATTAGAATAATTTTAAACATTTTTTAATAACAAAGAATTCATATTATTAATCTTAACAATACGTACATACATGGTCTTCCTTATGTAATATTCAATTTTTTTATTTTAACTTTTTCATGTCTTAAAAATATTTTAAGTTAGTAAAAATTAAAGAAATATATGCATGGAATTTATAGAAAGTTCAAATTTTACAAAAACTAAAAAATTTAAAAAGTAATTTAAAATATTTAACTATTGTAATAAATAATTTATTTATAATAATTATAAAAGTGAGAGTATGGAAAAAAAATCATATAAACATTAATAACCTCAAATTTTATATAAAGCCCACTTTTAAAATTTGAGATAAGCTCAACTCCGTCTCTATTGTTAAAATCAATTTTCATCGATGAAAATTAAGTTAGAATCAAACAGGTTATTTATGTTATTATATTTAACGAACAATTGTCATCTCTGTCGATACTATGTGTGAGAAACTGAGATTCAATTACTGATTTTTTCATGTTTCAATTGTTGTTTCTCTTTGAAATATACGTTCACCATATCGGTAATAATAATGATGATAATAAATCAGCATTTTCTCCTTGGTTTCAATCGAATTGTCAGTTAGTTATGGTGTGCATTGTTTATTAATTTATTATATATTTAATATCATGTCAATAATATAATTGTTGATATATATATATATATATATATATATATATATATAATACTATACTTTATTATTTACTGTAAATTTGTTGTAAAACAAAATAAGTACATATATAAAAATTGTAATTAATTCAATTACTATGATCTATCTAAATCAACAATCACCACCCCCCTCCATCGTGGAATATAACACTTCCACTACCAGATCTGATCTCATTGACATCATCCTCGGCCTCCCCTTCACCATCCGCACCACAACTCCTTCATGATTTATAGTGAACGGCCACGAAGGACTCACTTTCTGCCAGCTTTGTTTCAATTTTTTCGGTTTTCTGGTTTTCTCGATGGTGGGGGAGGTTCAAAGGATAAGGTTGATGCAAGGAAGTGGTGATATTTTTTTTTGCTATCCATCTATCTAATTGTCCTTATATTGAAAAGAAACGTTATGTTCGTTATAATTCATATGGATAGTTTGATTTTTTTATTTTTTATATTGACCAAGAATAAAGCTTATTGTCATTCAAAGCTTGTTTGTTGGTGTGTATTGCAACCACAGTAGATGAATGTCTCCGTAGAGAATGTAGCCAAGATTGGAGATGAGGTTGTCTAGGAAAAAAAAAGTTAAAAATCACAGGTCACATCACATGACACATGAAGTAAATGGAATTAACAAAAGTGTTAGTTTTAAAAAAAAAGTAAATACTAAGGGAGTTTTATATAGGATGTATCACGATAGGACGACAATATAAAATTAAATATTTTTTTTAAAATAGAAAAATTTGGAGAATTGTCATTAATGTTTATTTAAGAAAAAAATATGAAAAAACTAAAAAAAATAAGGAATGATCTATAATTTGAGAAAAAAAAAAAGATTTAGGAATCATCTACGTACGGAAAAAATATTAACACCTAACATGCTCGTCATGAAGACAACAGTCTTTATTTGAGGGTACTAAACAATAAAATTACTTTTTTATTATTTTCTTCCCTCAAGAACATGAATTATGTTTTTTATATTTTTTATTTAGGAAAAAAAGAAAAAAGTGTTTTAGAAAAAAGAAGAAATTTATGTTTTTATTTTAGATTTTTTTTTTTACTTTTTTGGTTGACGAAGTGTTTGTCCTTGCTCTTATGTATCCTTAGGTACAATGAGAGACTTATGTAGTTTTTTTTGTAGAAAAAAGCTTGTGTATTAGGTTGATTTTATTTATTTTATTTTATTTTATTAAGATTTTGATTTTGTAGTAAACTTTGTGAAGTCAAGTAAGTTAGAGACTCAGCATGACATTCACAAAATTTATTCACACTTTATTGAAACACCGCCAAACAAATCAAAGATCTAACATGGAATGCGTGGAACGTGAAAAAGGGGAATTGAGTGATCATTTATTCAAGAATTTTACCTTGGTTTTGTGGTAAACGTTATAAACTCAGTAAGGGGGAGACCCAGCATGACATTTACAAAATTTACTCATATGTTATTGAAACACCACAAGCAAGTTGGAGACCCAACATAGAGTGCACGTAACGTAAGCATGTACTAAAAAAAATACTAATGTGGATTTACAAAAATAAATAAATAATTGACTTACAAAATCAAATAAATAGTATGGGAATAGAAATACACTTAGTAATTAATGATGCGAAATTAAAACATGAGAGAAATAAGATGAATAATGAGATATTTACAATACATTATTAACTAAACTAACTAACTCGGCAATGATAAAAATAACATCACATTGAAGAATAAAATAAACTATAAAAACAATAAAAAAATAAAATAAAATAAAGAGCTATCCACTAATATTTATAATTATTTTTACTTTACTTTTTTTTGTTTCTCTTTTATCTTTTTTTTTGTCAAAGTCAAAGGGTAGACTTTGACGTAGTCAATACTAACGGAGTGTTGACATGACAATGGCAGGTTTGACCACCAACCTAAGTTGTAGGGATGCATATATAAAAGAAAGGGTGTAACCATCACTATTTATTTTATTTGAGATATCGAAAAAATGGGCTAGGCCCAAAATGAAAAGGGTGCATGTATTAAAAAATGGGGGTGTATATAACAGTTTTATTTTATTTCAGACTTAAAAAAAAGAAATGTGTTAGGTCCAAAAGAAAAGAAGGTGTATATGTTAAACAAATGGAATGTACATAACGATTTTTATATTATTTCAGACTTAAAAGAAACAAGCTAAACCCAAAAGAAAAGGATGTGTATATGTTAAAAGGAATGTGTAAACAACAATGTTTTTTTTTGGGGGGGGCTAGGGTTGAAACTGGGTCAGGGAAACCCAACCCAACCTGTAATTAGATAATAGGGTTGGAAAACACTAGGTGTTCTAGTCTCCAAATGGCGGGGAAGGAGGAGCACCTCCACGAAGGGTGTTGCGCATCCCCAGCGCCATTGGTACATGGCCCAGTTGCATAAGGCCGCCACGAGGACAACGGTGGCACCGCAACGGCGACGCTCAAGACATCACTGGAAAACAGAAAAAGAATGAAGAAAAAGAGGAAAAGAATAAAAGGATGATGGAATGCGAAATGAAACAACATAAAGCATCAAGAAAAAATGACGATATCATCATGTACAGATCTTGTCGGTGACCATGGAACTCACCAATGAGACAAACGACAAAGTTATAGACTAAAGAAGAAGAAGAAGAAGAAGAAGAAGAAGGAATGGGAGGGGATCTGTGCCACTTTGTGTCATTAATGCATACATTTTTCTTCTTTCCTTTTTTATGCACTTTGTTCCTTCTTTTTTACCTAATGGACTCTCCTTGAGAGTCCAATAGGTCACACAATCTATTTTTATTTTTGTATTCTTCTTTTTTTAGTTCTTTTATTTTCCTCTTTTTTTACGCTTTTTTTTTGTCTTCCTTTTCTCTTTTTTGTTTTTTTTCTCTTTCTTTTTTGTTTTCTTTTTTTCTTTTTATATTTTTTCTTTCATTCTCTCTTGTTTTTGGGGGTGACAAAATTAGGATATAACAGGATAAAATATAGAAAGTAACTAAGTGTAAAGGAGAGATGATTGTAATTTGTTGTTGTGAATCAAATTGGATTAGCTTGAGCCATTTTGATAATACAAGATAATTAAAATAAAAGAAAATAAAAGAAAATATAGTTCCTTTTGCAATGCCACAACCCATTAGTAATTACGAATTTTGTTGCAAATTTCCGCCGTCTCTAGCTAAAAAAATTTAAAATAGTTTCTAATATATTATTTTAAAGACTTATTCATATTAGTTTAAATTTTAAAAAATAACTTCATTTTTTAATTAAAAAGCCATAGTGATTTAAAAAATATACTTATAATTTCATAAACTAATTAACTTAATATATTACTTGACATAAAATAGAAAAATAGATGAACCTCAACTAATTCTCATAATGCTTTTTATTTCCAGCAATGAAACTAATAATCATTCAAGAAAATACATTGTTTGTTTACAATCATATCAAGAAAAATTCTTAACCAAAGCAACAGCAGAAATCTTGAAGGCATTTCCCTGTCATTAAGCCTAAAATTTTGCAGTGGGTAGTACATTCAGGAAATTCAGCGCATGCTCCATAACAAGTGGGCGGCAGTTTGCTGCTAACACCTGCATTGTATGTGGGTGCATAAAAATTATTATGAACAATACAAAATTTCATTAAAATAAACAGAACATAAATTATAAATCTCTGTTTTGAAGTTTATTTGTGTAAATATCAAGAGAAAATAGAACAATGACCATGGCTGCTAGTGCAAGGATCACATTCAGCGAAATCATTGAGACAAGTGAGCGAGCCATATTCTTGTCTATGTATGTATGTAGCTTGTGGTACTCTATATCTGCTGTATTCTTAGGTTTATATAGTGTATGTGACTCATTGTATATCTCTTTTTCGAATATGCACTAAAAATTGATTTTGCTATTTATTACAATTTTACAATTTTTATTTATTTGCAAGTTATTTGTAAAAAATTAGTCAATTAAGATATTTAAATATGCTCATTAGAAATGCTATTTAGTGCGAGATGAATAATAAAAATGAGTGTGCAAACTGAGAAAAATATACAAAAAATGGGACAAAAATGTAGAAGGAAAGAAAAAGGAAAGGAAATACATTTGTTTTCTGAATAACTAAATCATCCGTCAAAGTTACAAATTACTTTTTAAATTCACAAATATTTTTCTTACTTATTATAAAATAAATAAAGTTTTGTTGCTAGAGTCATATCTCTTCGTAGCTTTAAAAAATTTAAATTGTAAAAAATATTTGATTAAATTGTAATTTTAATCCCTCTATAATTCCATATTTGATTATCCTATTTCTAAATTAAGAAATTTAGTTTTTTTTTTTTTTTTTGAAGATAAACAATTTTGATACGAACTCATATTCATTATTCGTGGACAAAACATTAAACTACTAAAATATTTATTTTATTTAATTAACTACATTAATATTATTTTCTATGTATGATCACTCAAGAGTTATTATTTTTTTTCTTCAAATTATAAAAATTTATAAATTAAAAAGTATTTAATATATAAATATTTATTCGACTTTTCATGAATGAATTCGTTAATTTTATTCATTTGAATTAATATATGAATACTGAATAATTGGAGTTGATTGATTTCAATTTTCTGCATAAATTATTTATATATGGAAATTACTCCTCTTTTACAAATATTTCCAGTGTAAAAATATATGTAATTACATTAATCAGTTAATTATCAAGTACATTAATTAAGGTGATTATAAAAAATTTCCAGTAATAAATGTATTTTTTTTTTACAATAACAAACTCAAGTAATTTCATTCATAATTAAGTAAGAAATATTGTGCAATTTGACAAAAAAATACTTGTAAACTAGACAAAGAAATGCAAAAAATAAAATAAAATTGCATTAATCAATAAATGATCAATTATAAAAAAAATTTCTTTAAAAGAAATATTTTATAAAATATTTTAAAATATAAAAACTTAAACATATATTAATATAATATTAATTTGACTACATATTATGTTGAAAATATTTATCTTCTAATTTCTATACTTATTAATTTGACCACATTTTATGTTGAAAAAAATGCAGTATTTAATGTTATTGGATAGTCATTTTTCATTATATTATTTATTGAATAAAATAAATTCATTAAATTTAATAAATATAATTTATTTTTAATAATTTAATTTTTTTTATCTTTATCTTTGTATAAAATAATTTGTTTCTAAAAATATCTCAATACAAAAACTTAAATTTATATTATATAAAATTAATAAATTGATAAATATTAACACATATAGAAATTTATCTCTTACTTCCTATAGTTACTAATTTGACTATATATTATAATTTAATAAATAAGTTCAGTCAAAAAATTACATTTAATGAATTCGATAAAAACAATATTAAAAACTATTGGGAAATAAATTTTAATTATAATATTTAATATATATTAACTATGATTTTTACTAAACATCATCTATTCACTAAATTTAATAAATTTAAAATATATTTTATTACATTAAAATATACTATTTTTATTAATTTTAGGAAATTATTTGATAAAAAATTTGTAAAATTTAAATATATAGCAATATATTATTAAAAATTGATAAATATATAAGTATATAATATAATAATTTATGTATTAGTTTTTATCCATTACAATTTGAATACATCATATATTGAATTAATATATTATTTAATATTATTGGACAGTAAATTCTAATCATGATGTTGATTAAATAATATTTATAATAAAGTAAATATTAAAAATATAAATAATATTATTTTTAAAATAAGTAATTTGTAAAACACTTTTTTTAAAACTAAAAATGCAAATGTATGTTAGTGTAATAAGATAAATTGTTAAATATAAACATAAAATAAAAAGTAATTTTGTGACTCTTTTTCATTCTTTAATTAAAATAATGAGTGTTTTTATTGAACAATTAATTTTCTAATAATTTTTTTATTCTGGGTCAGACATCATGAATATTTCTTAATTCAGTGGGTGAAAGACTAATTTTATTTGTGGCGCGTGATTGCAGCTAATTCAAGAGAAATTTTCTAATAAAAACTACTTTAAATAACTATGATCTATATGTTTAATTTTTCAATGATTAATTAAGAAAATATTGAAAATTTATATTGCCAATCTTATAAAAAAAACACATATTATCTTTAAAATGTGATTTACAATGATTCACTTAAAATAAAGGCTGAAACACATTTTGGTGTTTCATTTTTTTTTACAAAAAATTGCTTTTATCTTTTATGTTTTGAAAGTTGCATTTTGTTCCTTTAACTCTCAATTTTGAGTTAATATTATTCTTCTATAATAGAATTTTATTTTTAGACATAATTTTGAACTTTATATTGATTTAAAACATAAAACTTGTTCCATTAGATTAACATATATGAAATCTATAGAACTCAACTAATATTTGAACATAAAAGGCCATGGAACTCAACTAATAGTGTTCTTCCAAAATATAATTGTTTTATTTTATTTTGCTCCAAGATGATTTTAGACATTTTTTTATTGATCTAAAATATGAAACTTGTTTCATTATATTCACCTATATAAAAAGTATAGAATCCAACTAATGTTTGAACATAAGAAGGTCATAAACATGAAAAAAATTGTGCAATATGAGATCCTAGGAGCAACTAAAAAAAATATGATATCAAATTTTTCAATTCTCCAATTGATGGCATGACTCACTTTTTAAGTAATTTTCACCTTTTTTTTATGACCCCTTTTAGTTTATTAGTATACTTTAAAACTTTTTCAGAAAGATATATAATTGCAAAACACATATAGTGTCCGGTAAGGAAAACGTGAACAATGATAAGGGAAAGAGAAAGAGTCAACCATTTTTATACTTGTTGACCTTCAACCTTGAGAATTCATCCATTCCCTTCCTTCAAAAGAATTTCTACTAACCAAACCCGCATCCAAGTATCTTGGCATCATCCCAAGATTACTTATTCCAAGTAATCTTTGACACTAAACCCACCAAGCTATCACAAACCACAAATGTTTAGATGTTTACAAAGAAAACTCTCGACAAAAGAGATATACAAACTTAATTAAGAACAAACACAAATGCTTTGCAATAATAAATAATATGAAAGTTTAAGTTTATGTAGTGTCCAAAAAATCTGAGGGTTTTTTACTTAAAAAGATCAAAGCAAATTCGTCAAAGGTTCTCCCTTATGTTTTTCCTTTGATTCTTCTCTTTATTTTTAGCGAAGACATAACCATTGAGAAATATTTTCCCCCAATTCTGATTGGTGCATTAAATGTTTTGGCACATTCTTCACATAAAGAGACATGCTTTGTCTTGTTTAGAAAAGAGGCAAAAGTGGTTTGTGCAACAAATAGTTTATACCAAAAAGGTGTAACTGTGAGGGGTTATGAAATTTATAAATGTGTTTATAGCACTTGTATTGTCACACATTTTGTTCAAGGATTTTTGAGTTAGAGAAATTATGGTCAATACCATTCATGTTTCTCACCCAATTCCTCAAAAAGATAATTTTCAAATTCGCCTCCAGAATCATTACTAATGACAACAATTTTTAATTTTTTTTTTCATTTTCTATTTTCTTGGCCTAATTTTTGAAAGCATTAATTGCACCATTTTTTTGAGAAAGAAATTAAGTCTAGGTGTATTTCAAAAAGTCATCCACAGTACCAAACCCATAGGAATCACCACCAAAACTACTAATCCTATATATGAATGTGTGTGTTACTAATCCCACCAAAATATTTCATTACTAATCACACACAATAACTTGTTCCCTTCACCAAAACCCCAAAACCATGAAGGACACCCTCCAAACCCTTACAACAAAACTAAGTGCCTTACAAATCCAAATAGAGCACCATATATAAAAAAACCCTAAACATCTTAACATGCTTCATTAATTCCTTAAGTGCTATTAGTTATGTTAGTAGTTGGTAGTAGGTTACGGTTGTTAGTAGTTAAATTGTCTTGTAATTGACTTCTAGTTATGGTTGTTAGTAGTTAGTTAGGATTGTAACTAGCTTCCTTTATGTATAAAAGTTGTACCAATAACCAAACCAGTAAGTGGCAATAATTCATTAAAAGCTATTTTCCAAATTCTTTTCTTCTTTATCTTCTTCTGCTCTTCTTCCTTCATGCTTCCATTCGATTTGTATGTCTATAGAATGTCATACATGTAGATTGGACCAGTAAGGGAGATCAAAGAATATCAAAATTTTCTTCCAAATGTTATGCTCAAATGCATCCTTCTTTTTTGTCTTCCCAAAGATAGTTATGTTGTCCTTAACTCGATCAAAAACTTGGTTTCCAACTAAGGGTTTCAACATACTTTGATTCTCCAGGCTTTCATTAAAATCTTTTTTCAATTGTCGATACAAGTGGTAAGGTTAGAGAAATCTTCGATGCCTAGTATATACTGTCTTCTTTCCATGTTTTAGTTGAATGTAGCTTGTTTGTTTCTTAGGGATAAGACATGTGTGATGTCCTTTTACACTATATCCACTCATATTCCCACATGCTGGAAAGTCATTAATGGTACAAAATACCATTACACGCAACCTGAAGGTCTAGTAGAGATTCCCATCTAACACATTAACCCCATTCATCCATAATTTTCTCAAGTTGTCAATCAATGGAATGAGATAGACATCAATATCATTTCCTAGCTGTCTTGGACCCACTATCATCATACACATTATAAATGTATTTTTGCTTCATGCACAACAAAGGAAGGAGGTTGTAAATCATCAACAAAGCAGACCATGAATTGTGGTTAGTGCTTAAATTACCAAAAGGATTCATTTTGTTCGAAGCAAGACCAAGCCTTAGGTTTCTTACCTCTTCCCCAAAATATGGATACAAATGATCAATTGTCTTCCATTGGGGAGAATCAACCGAATGTCAAAGCAATCCATCACTATTTCTGCCATCTGCATGCCATGTAAGGTTTTTTACATCATGTTCATTAGCAAACAATCGCTTAAACCTTGAAATTATTGGAAGATATCAACATACCTTTGCTGGACAGTTGTTGTTTGTGTTGCATCATCATTACATTTGTCATCCTTCACGTTGTAACGTGATACCTCACATGTGGGGCACTTGTGCATTTCGATAATCTGATTTCTATATAATATGCAATCGTTAAGGCATGCATGTATTTTCTAGTACTCCATACCCACATGACATAATATCTTCAGGAAGCATTTTCTTCAATGACACAAGCGATTCAATGAAACTTTTGTCACTCCACCCAAATCTCGCCTTCAAGTTAACCAAAGCTAACATTGCTAGCAACTGTGGGAAGGTTGTGCACCCCAGATACAATGGCTTATTTGAATCACTTTGTAATTTCTCATAAAAAGTGCATGTGCTTGTCGAAAACACTCTTCTCCAAGATCTCACATCATGTCTTCTATAAGATCTCTGATGTTTACATCAACTAGCTTAGTGTGAGAGACTGTTGGCATGTCTAGAAATTCAACATGCCATATCCATTTTATATAATTCAGATTGATCCTCTCACATATAAGATGTGATCTTATGTCATTCACTGACTATCGTCTCCTATTCCCACATTTAACACAAGGCAGAGATATTTTCCACCTATAACTGGTGCATTACGTTCAACAAATTGCAAGAATTGTTCAACCCCAGTCTCATACTCGTCACTTATGCATGATGCTTTCATCTAACTTTGATCCATGTTTCCTCTTTTGTGATACTCATAAGGTTATCCCATATGCATAAAGATCTCACTTTTTTCATAAAAGGTATGGCCCTATCCTATTCAGGAAGACATTTTTTATACTTGATTCATATGTACAAGTTAAGTATGTTTTGTTCAATTTGATGAAATTTGGGCAGCATTTTCGCATTGATCTCCAAGTACACGGCATAAAAGCGGTGACATGAATTCACCACAATCAAGTATGCACCAAGAGAACAAAGTGATATGCACTAAACCAAAATGTCATTAAATTTAACACGACATACTGAACCTATAAGTATGAATTATGTATAAAAAATGGCTCTTCCCAAACTATCCAACCGGACAAATCAAGATTCAATACAACGATTAATCCAAACTGTCTGTATTAATCATTATATTGAATCTCAAATGGAAAACTAAGGTTCACTCACAATGCATTATTCCTTAACTTGAATAAAAAAACAATAGTATAAAATAGAAAGACACAAACATGAAATATAAAAACAATAACAAAACTTACTTGAACAAAAGTGCAGATCTAGTGAGTGTATAAGAGTGGTGATGGGACAAACAATGAATTCGACTAGACATGGCAAGAAAACCCGTACCCGTGGGTACCCGTTCGAATCCGTCCCAACTTTGATGGGTAATACCCGAGTTGACCAGGTATGGTTTGGGTTCGGGTTTTCCCCGATAATCAAAAGTTGGGTACAGGTATAGGTATGAGATTACTAGATCCGTCCCGACCCCGAACCCGAACCCACCCCTCCACTTAAAATCTTTAAAATTTTTGCATAATTTAATCAAAAGGCATAGAATTTTTATTACTAGTTAATTTTATTTTAGAATTTTTACATAATTTAATATTATTTTCTTAACAATTTTTGTAGACACATGCGCTATAATAAATTTATAGATATATAAGTGGTTAAAAATAAATGTTTAACAATCAATTTATTTTTTCTAAAATCAATTTTTCAATATTTTTTTTACAAAAAAAATTATTTTTCTTATTTGAATTGGGTATGTGTTGGATCAAGTGGCCTCAGAATAATTAAGAATGGGGGGTTGAATTAATTATGAACGTGTCTTGACTAATTAAAAATCTATCCTTCTTAATGTTACTAGATTCTATTAGACTTTTACTACAAAGTTAAGAGAGTAAAGAACAGAAATAGAAACTTAACCAAAAGTAAAAGTGATAATCAAAAGTGCATAGCGGAAATTAAAGAGTGTAGGGAAGAAGAAGACAAACATAAGATTTATACTGGTTCGGCCACAAACCGTGCCTACATCCAGTTCCCCAGCAACCTGCGGTTCTTGAGATTTCTTTTCAACCTTGTAAAATCCTTTACAAGCCAAAGATCCACAAGGGATGTACCCTCCCTTGTTCTCTTTGAATAACCAAGTGGATGTACCATCCACTTGAACTGATCCACAAGAGATGTACCTTCTCTTGTTCTCAGTATAACAATCCCCAAGTAGATGTACCCTTTACTTGTACCACAAAGGATGTACCCTCCAATGTGTTGGGACAAAGAATTCTCAGGCGATTAGTCCTTTGAATCTTTGTAAAGGGGAAACAAAAGATATCTCAGGCGGTTAGTCCTTTGAGATCTTTTGTTTAAGGGGAAGGGAAGAATCAAAAGAATTCTCAGGCAGTTAGTCCTTTGAATCTTTTGTAAGGGAGAAGAGACACAAAAGAATTCAGGCGGTTAGTCCTTCATTCTTTTGGCAAAGGGAGAAGAGAGACACAAAAGAATTCAGGTGGTTAGTTCTTTTATTCTTTTGGCAAAGGGAGAAGAGAATGAAAAAGATTAATAACACAAGTTTTTGAACAAAGAACTTTTCTTGGAAAAGAAAGTGTTTGAACATAAATTTTTAGAAAGATGAAGAAAAAAAGAATCAGAAAATTCTGTAGAAAGAGTTGAAAGATATTGAATGATGTTGAGAGAAGATTGAAAGATAGATGCTTGACCTCTTATTAAAATTCATGCCATGGTCACATATTTATAATCTTTTGATGACTCAAGTCAAAGCTTGTGACTCTTGGCAATTTCTTTAACAAAACCAGTCACTTAAAAAAGTTGTGACTTTTGAAAAAATCTTCAGAACCAAGTCACTTGAAGAATTGTGACTTTTGGAAATGTATTTTTCAAAATCAGTCATTGGTAATCAATTACCATTAAGGTGTAATCGATTACACATCAATAGATGTGACTCTTCATTTTGAATTTTGAAAATTAAAATGTTTAGAAACACTGGTAATCGATTACAAGCATTGTGTAATCGATTACACAAGTTAAAAATGTTTAAACACAAGTTGTAACTCTTGAAATTTGAAATCTTAACATTTTAAAACACTGGTAATCGATTACTACCTTCTGGTAATCGATTACCAGAGAGTAAAACTCTTTGGTAATGATTTTGTGAAAACTTCTTGTGCTACTCAATGTTTTGAAAAACTTTTTAGAACTTATCTTGATTGAGTCTTCCCTTGTTTCTTGAATCTTGAGTCCTGAATCTTGATCTTGATTATTCTTGAATCTTGAATCTTGAATCTTGGAACTTGATTCTTGAATCTTTGCTTGAAACTTTGCTTAACTCTTGATTCTTTGACATCATCAAAATAACCTTGGAAGACATTGCTTCCACAGTATGGAACGAGATCGGGGATACCCGATACCCAACGGGTACCCGACGAGTACGGGGATGAGATAATAAACTGTAACCCGTCGGGTATCGGGTACGGGTATGGGGATATGTTGGGGAGTCGGGGTAAGGGATTGGGGAGACAATACCCGTACCTACCCCGCCCCATTGCTATGTCTAAATTCGACAAAAGAATCCAAGCAATGAATGTTCTTTTCAAATTTATGTGAAAAAGTATTTATTCATTAATACATATTTAACAGAGTTAAATAGTAGTACACTAAAAAATAAATAAACTCCTAGAATGTTTATCAACTTCAATATCTAAGTCACAGAAGAAATATATATGTAGTTTATTACAAATAATGTAATAAACAAATGTTCCTAAACCCATCTAAAGTGGAACAAGCAAACCAAGTCCAGAGAAGAATGGATCACTTATTAATTACTATAGCACGTATGAAGAAGTTAACGGTTTTCAAATTTTTTGGCTGAGAAAAGGCAACATTTATGCTGTTTGGGTATTGAACCAATTAAATTGTTGTAAGAGACAAGTGCCTGAAGGCCTTGGCACTATGAAAGAGTGTGAGGGATTTTTCCTATCACCTTTTCTCAATCAAAGAAAATACTCAAGATTATAAAGTTGGCAATAAGAGGAGGAATCTCCCTAGAATTGGCACTATATTGATGGAAATTCCACCAATCAAGTATAGACAGTTTACTACATCACTTGTGGTTGTAGGTGTTGTTGTGTAAAGAACTGACTCAACTTAGCCTTGTTGGTAATTGTGGATCAAGTTCAGAGTCCTTGTTATGAATCATGCAGGTTTCAGGTTTTGGTGATGCCGAAAAGAATTCACTTGACAATGATTGTCATCATCAGAAAGGGGAAGAATGTGAATCATGCAGGTTTTGATGATGCCGAAAAGAATTTACTTGATAATGATTGCCATCATAAAAAAGGGGGAGAATGTGAATGTATGAATACAGGGTTTTGATGATGCCAAAGTAGAATCAAACAAGGTTGCTTACAAGGTTACTTCAACAAACATTCAAAGGTTAAGTGTTGCTTCAAGATTAATTCAGAATCAAGCAAACAAGATCAAGAAAAAGATAAGGCCTCAAAAATGAAATGTTCCCTGAACAAGCATCCATTGAGAAAAAATCAAACATGGGAGTTGATTAACTTACCCCTTAACAAGCATCCAATTGTTGTTAAGTGGGCTTACAGGTTAAAATTGAATCCAGATGGGTCGATAATCAAACGCAAAGCAAGGCTAGTAGCAAAGGGCTTCCTGTAAAGGAAATGAGTAGACTATTCTGAAGTGTTTGCACTAGTGGCAAGGGTTGAGACCATAAGGCTAGTTATGGCCTTAGCATGAGCATGCAAGAGGTTGATCATTGTTCCAACTTGATGTTAAATTTGCATTTCTCAATGGACCTCTAGAGGAATAGGCGTATGTTACTTAGGCATTTGGTTTTGAGATTAAGGATAAGAAGGATATGGTGTATAAATTGAAGAAGGCCTTATATGGCCTTAAACAAGGCCCTTGTGCTTGGAATAATAGAATTGACTCATTCTTACTTCCATTCAAGTTTTAGAGGTGCACAATGGAACATGAAGTCTATGTGAGGGTTCAACATGAGAGGCCATATTGCTTCTAGTCTTCCTTTATGTTGATGACTTACTAAATACAAGTAGTAGCTTCAATGAGATTGAAGAATTTAAAAAGATGATGAAAATTGAATTTGAAATGACAAACTTAGGAAAATTGGCTTACTTCCTTGGTATGAAATTTACAAGCACCTTAGAAGGAATAGTACTACATCAAAAGAATATGTGAGTGAAGTATTGAGAAGATTTAACATGGGAAGTTGCAACCCAACAGTAACACCAATTAAAGTAAATGCAAAAATTGAAAAGAGCATTGAAGAAGTTGTGGATATGACCCTTTTCAAGAAAATTGTTGGCTACTTAAGGTATCTTTGTAATAGGAGACCTGATATGTGTTATAGAGTTTGACTAATCATCAAGTTTATGGATGATGCAAGGAAACCACACATGGTAGTTGCAAAAAGAATCATGAGGTATTTGCAAGGGACCCTGGAATTTGGAGTTCTATTTCCTGATAAGATGCAACAAGAAAAGAGTATGCTAATAGGCTACTTAGACTCAAATTGGTGTAGAGACAAAGTTGATAGAAGAAGTAACTCATGATATGTTTTCAAGTTTTAGAATGCACCTATCTTTTGGTGCTCGGAGAAGCAACAAGTGATTTCTTTGTCATCCTATGAAGCAAAGTATATTGTAAGATCTTATGCAACATGTTAAGCTCTCTGGTTAAAAGCATTGCTGGAAGAATGATGATTAAAATAAGGAAGCATGTAGAAATAATGGTTGACAACAAATTGGCTATTGACTTAGCCAAAAATCTTGTCTCTCATGGAAGGAGAAAACACAGAGAAACAAGGTTTTCTTTCCTAAAAGATCAGGTGAACAAGGGAAAGCTTGACCTAGTTTACTAACCTATAGAAGTGTAAACTACAAACATATTAACTAAACCACTGAGAACAAATCATTTTGAGCAATTGAGAAGTGAGATTGGAGTTGTGTCTTTTTTAGTTTTGAATTAAGAGGAAGTGTTGAGTGTAATTCAAATATTAGTTAGTTAGTAGGTATGTTAGTTAGTTAATATGAAAATTAGTTACAAACTGTTATACATTATAAATAGTGTTGTTCATGTGTAATTCATAGGCGTGTGATATCAATAAACTTTTGCTTTTATTGCCAAACTCGCTCAATAATAATTCCTTTTATGAGTGTGTGTGTGTCTGACTTGTTTTAACATAGCCACTACCACTTATGCCAACCAATGTTGGTAATTTTCTTATTGCTTGCCATGCATGTCCTAAAAAAAAGTCTTGGTTGCCATATATATTGAACACTTACCCTTTGATATAAATATTTTATTGCCCCCTTTAACTACATGTACAAGAAGCAATGAGTGAAGGCCTAAAGATCAAAATTACAAATAAGATAATTAATCTAGAAATGAAATAGAAAATTCTAGACTCTTATTTCGAACTAGAGTTGTCAATCTTCTCTTGAATTACGAGGCCTAACACACATAGTTAATAAAGAAAAACACAATAGTTGAATATCTTTATTAGCCATGGTTAGAGCCAACAAGGATAAGACAAAACATAACAAAGATGACAAAGAAATATAAAGTCAAGGTCAATGACTTCCATTTAACTAGATTTGCAACGAAAGTCTATCAATTAGGTTCTGTTGCCTTGTTCATAAAAGGAATGATCAAGATGATAGTATGATTTAGTTTTATTGCTTTATATAGGTTCCCCATCTTCTTACTTATTGTGAGCAACCTATGGGTTGAAGTTGTTTTGTTCCATGGAGGGAAAATGAAAATTGGAATCTTGGTCTTTAAAGTTATAGGCAGGAACTAATTAGCATTGACATCTTCATTATTAAATTAAGCTCTAACTCCAACTTCATTTTTGACATTATTGATAGTCAACACGACTTGTTTGTAGATCGAGCATTGGTTCCTGTGCATTAGTCACTAGTTGATGCATTGTACGTAGACTTTTACCCACATAAATCTACCTGCTTCGTAATTTCATCTCCATCTTCATTATCCTCCTATGTATGGAAACAAATTTTGTAAGAGAAAAGTTAATATATCAAACAAATTTTAATATAACATGTTGTAGCATCCTCTGACATCATTTCAATTATTATAATGTGGCAATATTGAACCTATTTGTCATTGTAGCATGATGTCAATGTTGTAATTGATATCGATGAGTTCTTCATGTCTTGTTTGTTCTCATCAACTCAATATTTATATATCTTTTCTTTACCTGTCTCTCATCTTGTCCTATTATATTACCTATCATATTTATATTTTTCTACCATTCATCTCTTTTTTTTTTTAAAAAAAAAAATTCATTATTCATTATATCACTTATTTCTTTCCTTCTTTATTATTTTCTTTTCTATCCCTCTCTTCTACACACTCATCTCATTCCCTTTCCCACAAATGAAAGAATCATTATGCAAATTATCCGCAAGCAAGTGAATAATAGCCATGAGTAATGTCAAACTGAACAAAGAGCATGGCAGTATTGGTCAATATTCTCCATCTTATGTATGCAATCTATAACAAATAACATACATTAGAGATAACACCATACCATTCATGTACTCAAATATAAACAAACTTGCATGTCACCGAGTTAAGAGAGAGCACTATACATAGGGAATAAATTTCCTTTGATGATAGTCTTGTGTCTCCATATTTGTGCCAGTATAACCATCATCCACTAATATTGCCTCATTTTTCTATCAATTGGCATTGCAACTGCTTCCTTACAGAAAATGCTCCCAATCCCTTTCAGATTCCTAGACAAATCTCTTTCTCTTCCTATAATATATAATACATAGTAAATAAAAATCGATCAAAACACAAACAAATTAATTATAACAAAAATATAAATTCTCATTATTTGCCATGTATCACCACCACTAAGCAGGCGTGGTCATGACAAATTTCTATGTAACATTAATAAAAATATATTGTTCTAGACTATGTAATAATTTCCAAAGAACAAAACTTGTTCTAAGAGCTAGATCCTCCCTTGAGCATCTTAAGTGAGCTACAAACATTTTGCAACATTGTTGGAGCGATTGGCTTTCTTCTTACCAAAAGATAATAAGACACATTTTGCAAATTAATTAAAAATAGAAAATGACGAAAGTAATCCCCACCATAACAGGGATACAAACAAAGAAGGTGGCCTTACATTTTTTACATACTTCTCAGTTATAGAAAAGGGTGGAATTCAATTATAGACACATAACCCAGATGAAGTTAAAAAGCTTACATGTTTCAATTCGAGTTTCTAATCGTTCCATGCAATCTCAAAATATAATTGTTAAAAAGTTTAACTGTTTCAAGTATGACTTCTCAACAATTATTTTTGTTGCATGCGATAACAAAGAAGAATATCAACCAGTCAAGTGGATTTTGATATTGTCCAAGGGACTTGTTGGAACTCATAGGGGTAGAATTCCCTTGACTAGTACCACCAAGATGAACCATTTATTGGTACCAACAATAATTATGGGGAGGGGGTCTTGAAAGAAATAATGGGTACTCTAACAATGGTGGTCTCTTTGTAAAGTATTAAATGATATGAAGAAATTGGTGATACATTTTGTACATTGTAAAAAATCGATTCTTATTTACCTACCATATATTATCTAACTAAATCTAATTGTCTCTAGACTCGTTCCTCAAAAAATTTGATTTGTATGGGTTCTTCCCTTAACTAATGAGAGATCTGGGTAGATTTACAACAAACTGTTTCGTGTGGGCACTAACCGACCATGTCTTTTATGGAGGATACAAATTAATCATGTAATTATGACTATTAAATAAGTTAATTTACAATACCAAATGAGTTATAACTTTACCTTCATTTAAGTAATCAACGAAATCACGGTAATTGATTATGATTATTAGCCATGGTTTGAGCAAAAGATAGGGCAAAGTATAAAAGAAAGGGTGAAGAAATATAAGACATGGTCAATTAATTTCACTTGAGTAGATCTAAAATGAATTTCACCTGAGTAGATCTGCAATGAAGGTCCATGTCTAGACTCAGTCTAGACAATGAATTCTCACTCTTCTCTCAATCATCTCTCGCATTTGTCTAGACTCAATGGGTGGAAACAAGAGTGCTAGTGTCTTTTCCCTTTGCATTTTTGAAAATCAACACAAAGGTATGGAGGTTTTCTTCTCTTTCTCATGATTTTTTATGTGTTGATGGTGCTGGAACCCATGTTAGGAATAATAAATATGGATTTAAGGTCTTAGAAAATTGATTAATCAAGTGGTTAAGTGTCATGAATGAAGCACATAAGTTGTTTGATATTTTTTTGCATTGACATACTGCATGAAAATTGATACTGGGAATTTTAGGGTTTTTGTATGATGAAAATAAAATTATATTATGAAATTAGAAATTTGGGGCTTATGTTTTAATTTATAAAACTTAAAATTTGGATGAAAAATGAATTTACTATAATTTATGTAAAATTGCCCTTGTGCTTAATAGTTTGTTATGACCTTTATTGCTTAATTGATGAACTGGAGCAATTTGGAAGTGATTTGTGGATGTGGTGAACATGTATCAAACATAGACATAATAATCTTTAAAATTTGGGTCACTTTTATTTTAATTCACTGAGGAAATTAGGAAACTAATTTAAGTAAGAGGAAGCATGTGCAGGGGACTGTTATTTTTCTACCGAAACATGTTTTGGTAAAATGGTTAGTTCTCTCTATGTGGTTATCTTTTGTTTATTTGTGAGCCCAATTTCAAAAATAGACTTAAATAAATTTCTATTGTGACAAATTTCATAAGAATTCACTGAGAAATGAAGAAGCTATTGATTTTGCAAAGCAGGGTACAAAATTGTAAGAAAACCAGACATATGGTGTTATTGATTTAATTTTAATAAGTATAATTCTACTTGTTAGTTAATGTTAGGAGACATTGAAATTATGAATAGAAGTTATGATGAGAGTTTTGTTAAGTAGAATGATAAATTATGGGTAAGTGGTGAATGAATATTTATTACTTGAAGTACTTGACTCTATAACTTATGACTTGTAGTGTTGTAGTAGAGCAACAAATTAATGAATGAACCTTATGGTCTTGTAATTGTGGAAACATGAGGTGATGCATGTTCTATAAATAATATTGTGATTAGTCTTATGATTATTTTGTGTGGTAAAATGATATATTGTACGTGTGGTTGATGGAATAGAAACAATTGTTTTGTTTGTATGATTCTAAGAAATAGTGTATGAATCCTATGAATATCATGATGTCATCTTATGATCCTAGTGTTATGATGAGATGAACTCAATGATTCTAATATGGATAGCGTATGACATATTCTATGTTTGTATTGTGAAGACTAAGACCTCTATGAAAGACTATTATGTATATTGTTATGTCTATTATTAATTCTATATGGTGTATGTTATATAATGGAACTTGAGGGTTGTGAACCGACCCCTAAACATTAAATAAAAAAAGAGTTTGAATAAGGAAAGTTATGTGAAAGGAAGCGATAGCTTTATTTTTGTTAAGAAGCAATATTGTAGTTAAGTAGAAGCGATCATTGAAAGGACTATGGAGACCAAACCACCTAGTTTGGATCCCGAGCAAGATCATGCAAAGGATGTTATAACAACTATGGAGTGTGGACATCACTAATAGAAGTGGAAATGGAAGTTAAGGCAATCGAAGCACTTACCAAAGACCCGAAGTGGAAGCAATACGAAAGCAACTTCAAATATATGTGAATGTTGATGTGTAGTGATGATAGGATAAGATCCCTTATCTATTAATATTAGTATTATGAGAATGAGGAACTTGGAAAAGAGTGAATAATCTCATCAGGCTTTAATGACTTATTGATGTGATAGTTGTATGGTAGAAAGCACAAAGACATTAAGTACTTTGTGTGATTCTTTGAACAATGATTGTGTACTTGAAGTGAAATTGTGTATAATGAGACAAGTGACGATTGAAATCATTACTTGGCATGGTTGATGAATATTGTGACAACATGTGGAACCTATCTTGTTACGACACGAGTGGGATATAGAACACGTGTAGACACCTATGGAAGGATTCAGTTCTCAACATGAGATGGAAGGTGATGGTGTACAACAATGCACAAAGATAGCACAAATTTTTGTGTGTCGAGTTGGGTCTAAATAGCATGTGCCCAGTGGGGATGTGCCTTGCCAGGGCAACATGACGATGGTCTTATGATGATAAGTTGCATAAGGAAGCCACCCACGGGAGCATAGAGCTTGAGGGGCTTAGAGTTTGTGCATTGGTAATCATGTCATTGTACTATTTGCATAGGGAAGCCACCAACTGGTTTAGTATTTTTTATGGAGGTTTGTAATTATTTGAATTATTCCCATCAGACAATTTACTTTATGACTTTATTTAAATAAATACGTCGTCGACTAGTTAGAGGTTTTATTTTGGAGGACTGTTATTCCCTATGTCTTACTCAACTAGTGTTTATTCATGTTAACGATATTTCTTTATATTTAAAAAAAATTGGTTACGCATTTTTGAGTATTTGTTTACTTATTGATGTAATATTTACAATTGAATATCGTATTTTAAGAGAACTATTTAATATTTCGCGCATTTTAATTAATTAAATTATAGTAATTCTTTTATAAAAATAATAGTTTTACATTAATCACTACTACAATTTATTGATTTAACATCACTAACTTAACATTGGTTTTTTTAAAAACCGATATTAAGAAAAACACGGTGGCATTTTCGTAAATAAGTTGACTTAATTAACATCGGTTTTAAAAAACTGATGTTAACTTTAGAAAGTTAACATCAGTTTTTTAAAACACCGATTTTGACATCAACTAGTTAACATTGGTTATGTTTAAAAAATCGATGTTGTCTCATTCAAAAATTAAAACCCCTGTCATACCCTAATTTCATCCGGGGACCATTATTTGTTGGCATGTGACCTTCTCTTGACCGCCTCAAAATGTTTAACACCCATCGTTGTGTAATCCGTAAAGTTTTGCAACATTCTGGAAGTAAAAAACAAGCATTGTTGCGCAATCTGTAAAGTTCTACAACATTCTGGAAGTCAAAAAGAGCATTCTTGCATAATTTGTAAAGTTTCACGACATTCCGGAAGGAAAAACAAGCATCGTTACATAATCCGTAAAGTTTTGTAACGTTTCGGAAAGGAATCAATAAAAAACACACAAAGGGGTGTATTTAGTGAAAAGGGGGATGCAAATAGCAACTAGGCCCACTTGGGCCTTCCAGAGGGTTCCAATAGAAGGCGGTGCCTTCAGTTGGAAGAAACCCTGCTCGCCTGGGCGAGCTGGGCGGCAACCACCTCCCTCTTTTCTCCTATAAATAGGGGAAATAGGGCAGAGTAAATTAGTCAGCCCTTCTGGCATTTGAGGATTCTCTTGAAATTAGTAAGGAAAATTATTTCCATGAAAAAAATCCAAGCCGAGGTGCTTCCGTAACGCTTTCGAGACGTTTTCGTGAGCGATTTCGTAAAGATTCTTCACCGTTCTTTGTTCGTTCTTCGTCGTTCTTCGGTCTTCAACCGGTAAGTTCCCGAAATCGAATCTTTCAATTCATTCTATGCACCCTTAGTGGTCCCCACTTGTTTTGCGTACTTTTATTTTCATTTCATTTGTTTTTCATACCCCCTTTTAACGTGCTTTAATTGTTTATTGAAGCCGTTTTCTCACCTAATAAATGATAAAATGAATTTCAACCGATCATTTGCGTTGTAATCTCGTTTAATCACTGTTAAAGCAAAATCTAACCAATCGTTCACACTATAACTACGGTTAAACCAAAAAAAGGCAAAATAATAATAAAAATCAAAATATCTTGAAAAAATAATAATAAAATAATCAAAATATCTTTGAATAAAATAATTAAAAAAATCAATCGAACGTTTTTCTCTGAAAGTTTCCTTGAATGAATTGACTAATAACCAAAGTGAAACTAAGGCTAAAATCAACTCACAAATCAAGCTTTGTCCGCAAAAATCACTAAAAACCGTTTTAAGGTCCAACGCCTTAAACGGTCCTCTTTGCTTTTATCGGTTAACATGGACCATTCAAAAGCATAAAATCAACATGTAACTTTACCGCTTTTGCAAGAACTACGTTGGTCTGATTTCCTCATCGCAATTGAGGATACGTAGGAGCAAAAGCCCTGCTTTTGTCGACCACCCCAAGAGATCGTTAATAGTCCAACGCCTTAACGTTTCTCTCCTTTCAAAACCAAGAGATCGTTAATGGTCCAATGCCTTAACCTTTCTCTCCTTTCCAAAAATCAAAAGATCGTTTAATGGTCCAACGCCTTAAACGACTTTTGTTCGGTTAAAATATATCTTGCGAAAAAAGATAAAAACAACTTAACCAACATTTAGTTCTAAAAGAACTACGTAGGTATGATTTCCTCATCGTAATTTAGGATACGTAGGAGTGAGGGAAACACCCTTGTCGACCACAAAAAGATAAAAAATACAAAAATGCATAAAAGACATAAAAACATAAAAAGGGAAAATACATAATTTTGAAGTCATATTTGCACACTTGATAGAAAGCTGTCATCCTTTGTGACGAACGCGTGAGGTGCTAATACCTTCCCCGTGCGTAAAAACAACTCCTGAACCTTTCACGCTTAAAGTTCGTAGACCACACCTTTCTGGTTTTTCCGACGTTTTCCTCGAATAAACGTTGGTGGCGACTCCACGCATTTTCCTCCCATGGAAGACGCACCCGTGAGCCCCGCATCGCCCTCCCGCCGAAGGGTAGGTTGCAACAGTTGGCTACTCCACTGGGGACTGTTTTTAGAGAGTTAGACCTTCTAATCTCGTGCAATATGATGACTTCCTCTTTTGTCGGTTTCCTTTTATTTCTCTTACAATCTTGTATATAACTCTTTGATGCTTTTAGTGTGTTTTCAAAATGTATGCATGAGATAGATATTTATTCATTTGATTCACACAAACACCAACACTATTTGTACACACAGTGAGTTGAAAAGGGGCCCTACACCTGGGTCCATGGTAACAAAAGGAGTGGAGGTGAATCTGTGGTCATGCTGGGTCCCCGACTTGCTTGATAACAGTGAACCCTCATCTAGAGTTTTTCTCTTTGATAACATATTGTTACTGGTAATCTCTACTGCCGCAATATGTTTTTTGAAGGGGATGATACCTCTAGAAACCATCAAGAGAGATATGACCACCTCGGGAAATGTTACTAAAGGCCTTTAGCTCCTCCCATTTAGGTTCCTAAAATAAGGGCATGAAGTGAACACACTGCATGCCTTTTAAACACTGCCATGCATATAACCTAAATGTCATGTACGCCTTTGCTGTATGATTATTTGAGGATATTTCCATGTTATGTACATCCCCCTGTTGTGCTTTTTCGCATCTGCATCATGTCGTCATGCATGCGTTGTATGTTGGTCTCGTCTTTTGTCACGGGAAGCCGAAAGGTCTATATCACCTTCTTAACTGCACATATGGGGCACTACGCCCCCGAATGCACAAGTAAGAAAAGATGATTTTCTGGGCTCTCGTGTCCGTAAATGCATTCATATCATGCATCAAATAAGCATCTCTTCATGGCATCATAATGGATGTATCGTTCCTACATTTGTCACTTATCATTTCATGCATTGCATTTTGCATAAGTCATTTCATCACCATGCATCTGCATCTAACATGTTTTTTTGCATACCATTTGTTTTCATGTTTACTCATGCATAATCCTTGCATTTTCCTCTGCAAAACAAAAACAAGAAAAGGAAGCATGAAAATTCACGCTGCATTCTTAGTTGCATATGTTCGATACCGTGAGCCAACAATATTGGGATCATAAACCTATTTCACTTAAAAACAAAATGATTGAACATGGTACCTAATGCATGGTTAACTAAGAAAAGATATTTCTTTGGGCATCTCAATTTTCATAATTACATTTGCCATGCATAGCTTAAGTATGCTCGAGTCATTCATCTCCGTGAAATGTTGTCAAATTATTGGCAATTGAAATTGCCATTCCTTGGGTTATAGGGTTGAACCAAGCTCATGCTTTTACGAAAAAGGTTCATCAAGTCAAGTTGAAGTATGGAAGTAACCATCTTGCAAAAATTGGGGCAAAAGATGGATCGGGTTACATCGCTGCTTCGTCTACTGCCAAACACATTTAGTACTGTTGATGTCCTTGTTACTTCTAGTTTCACCTTGACAAAGATGTCATGGACCATGTTGAAAATCTAAATTGATTCAACCCCATGTCTTGCGTAAAAATTCGCAATACTTCAACTGTGCATCATTCGCATACATCCATGCTTTTCATTGGTTGCATTGCTCATTGCATTCTTTCCTTGAAAAAAACGAACTTAATCATTGTTATCAAAAGGAAAGAACACGCTTTACGGCGCCCTTACCAAACCTGTGCTAGAGCTAGAGTAATGGGTGAAGTAGAGGAGGTGCAAAAGCAGATGAAGGCCGACATGGAGGCCATGAAAGAGCAAATGGCCACAATGATGGAGGCCATGAAAGAGCAAATGGCCACAATGATGGAGGCCAAGATGAGCATGAAGAAGATAATGGAAGCCAATGTGGTTGCAGTTGCCGCTACTAGTGTTGTTGCTAAGGTGAACCCGATGCCCCCATCTGGCCTCAACCAAATGAATCATCCAACCTCAACTATGGTAGGCAAAGATTTAGGAAGTACGAGTGGCCGCTAT
Organism: Glycine max; assembly: GCF_000004515.6. Taxonomy (NCBI): domain Eukaryota; kingdom Viridiplantae; phylum Streptophyta; class Magnoliopsida; order Fabales; family Fabaceae; genus Glycine; species Glycine max. The sequence continues at coordinate 14,337,421 of NC_038253.2, read as the reverse complement.
TATGTGCAAATTCATAACAAGCACGCCTTCCCACCATATGGCTTGCCTCCCAACTATACACCACCCAATGTGGCATACACTCCCAGTGAGGATGTCAATAACTCTGCTCCCATACTCATTGAAAGCCGACAACCTCAATATCACCCACAACCACACCCCTTGCATTCCACAGCGGGTAAAAACCCTCATGCTATGGTAGAAATGGGAAAGTTGGATCATCTAGAGGAAAGGCTCATGGCCATTGAAGAAGACAAAGATTATGCCTTTGCTGACCTAGAAGAGTTGTTCCTAGTACCCAATATCATCACCCCTCCCTAGTTCAAGGTGCCGGACTTTGACAAGTACATGTAGACAAAGGATCAAGCTGAAAGTTTTGATGATGCCAAAGGATTACATGAATCATATGCTTCTCAAAGATTTACTCAAGACAAAGCAATTAGAGTTAATCAAGATGGATGATCAAGACAGTCTATAGAGTCTTAGAAAGGATATTAAAATGGAAGGGAATTCCAATTGGATTAGCAAAAGGTTTGGCCAAGAATTTTAAGCTAAAATGTGTTTTTCAACAAATTTACTCTCTGGTAATCGATTACCAGAGGATGTAATCGATTACCAGTGGCCAAAAGTGATTTACAACAGCTATTAAAATTTGAATTCAAAATTTGCACTGTGTAATCGATTACACATATATGGTAATCGATTACCAGCAGTTTCTGAACGTTTTAATTCAAATTTTAAAGAGTGTAATCGATTACACACTTATTGTAATCGATTACCAGAGGAGTTTTTCAGAAAACATTCTCATCAGTCACATCCTTTCATGTGGTTATTGAATGGCTTTCATAGGCCTATATATGTGTGACTTGAGACACGATTTTGACAGAGTTTTTTAGAAAAAAAGTGTTTATCCTCTTAGAGAGAAAATTCATTTTATCCTCTTAAGAATTCCTTGGCCAATTCAATTGCAATTCATTAAGGAATTATTTGAGCGCTCAATCTGTAAAAATCTATCTCTTTCTAGAGAGATTTATTCTTCTTCTTCTTCTCATTCTCTAAGGGATTAAGAGACCGTGAGTCTCTTGTTGTAAAGGAATTCTAAACAAAAAGGAAGGATTGTCCTTGTGTGTTTAGAACTTGTAAAAGGAATTTACAAGATAGTGGAACTCTCAAGCGGGTTGCTTGGGGACTGGACGTAGGCACAAGGGTGTGGCCGAACCAGTATAAAACTGAGTTTGCATTCTCTCTTCCCTTAATCTCCTTTATTTATTATTGCTTTATATTCATATTCAAATTGTGTTATTTGAATTAATATTTAAGAAGATTGTCATTAAGGGAATTCATAACTTGAATAAAAAGTGAAATAGATTTTTAATTAGGGCAAGTAGTTTGGAATATCTTAATTCAACCCCCCCTTCTTAAGATATCTGAGGCCGCTTGTCTAAAAAGTGGTATCAGAGCTTCATTCTTGTATAAAGTTTAGAAGCTTCAAGAAAAAGATGGCCTCATCAAATTCCTTATTTCCAGAAGGGAATTCTATCAATAGACCTCCAATCTTTAATGGAGAGGGTTACCACTACTGGAAAACCCGAATGAAAATTTTTATCGAGGCAATAGATCTAAATATCTGGGAAGCCATAGAAATAGGGCCTTATATACCCACCACAGTAGAAAGAGTTTCAATAGATGGTAGTTCATCAAGTGAAAGCATAACCATAGAAAAACCTAGAGATAGATGGTCTGAAGAGGATAGAAAACGAGTACAATACAACTTAAAAGCCAAAAACATAATAACATCTGCCCTAGGAATGGATGAATATTTCAGGGTTTGAAATTGTAAGAGTGCTAAGGAAATGTGGGACACTCTTCGATTAACACATGAAGGAACTACAGATGTTAAAAGATCTAGGATAAATGCACTAACTCATGAGTATGAATTATTTAGAATGAATGCAAATGAAAATATTCAAAGTATGCAAAAGAGATTTACACATATAGTAAATCATCTAGCAGCCTTAGGCAAAGAATTTCAAAATGAGGATCTTATAAACAAGGTGTTAAGATGTTTAAGTAGAGAATGGCAACCCAAAGTAACGGCCATTTCTGAATCAAGAGATTTGTCTAATATGTCTCTTGCCACTTTATTTGGAAAGTTGCAGGAACATGAGATGGAACTATTGAGATTGCACCAAAATGAAGAAAATGACAAGAAAAAGAAAGGAATTGCTCTTAAAGCATCATCCTCAATTCAAGAAGAAAGTGATCAGGATAATGATCCAGATGATGATGATGATCTAAGTCTTTTTGTAAGAAGATTCAACAAGTTTCTTAAAGTAAGAGGAAATCAGAGGCGACCAAATTTTAAATCAAAAAGAAGGACAGAAAATTCATCCTCTACTCTAAAATGCTTTGAATGCAATCAACCTGGACATCTGAGGGTTGATTGTCCCATCTTCAAGAAAAAGATGGAAAAATCTGAAAAGAAAAATCATAGTGAAAAGAAACTGAAGAAAGCATACATTACATGGGATGAAAATAATATGGAATCCTCTGAAGATTCTGAAAATGAAGAGATAAATCTCTGCCTTATGGCTAAAATTTACGAAAGTGATGAAGAGGTAACATCTTCGAATAACTTATCTATTTCTTTTGATGAATTGCAAGATGCATTTGCTGATCTGCATAAAGAGTCAATTAAACTTGCAAAATTAGTTTCATCTTCAAAGAAAACAATTTCAAATTTAGAAAATGAGATTTCGAAATTAAACAAAGAATTAGATCTTCTTAGAAATGAAGTCTCAATTTCTAAAACAAATGAAAAAGTTAATATCTCCACTATTTCTGACAAGAAAACATCAGATTCTTGTAGTTGTTGTGATAAATATGTAAAAGAAATTAAAGACTTGAAGAATTCACTTTCAAAATTTTCATATAGTAAAAATAATTTAGATGTTATATTAAGTAAACAAAGATATGTATCTAATAAAAATGGACTAGGGTATAAATCTGATAAACAACAAAAGTTTCATAAAAACTTTTCCACTTCCACACAAAAATGTAATTCTAATTCTATCACTTGTTTTTACTGTGGAAGAAGAGGACATGGCTTATCAACTTGCTACTTCAAGAAAAATTACAGTAACATTAAAATGATATGGGTCCCAAAAGGATCCACAGTTTATACTAACATGCAAGGACCCAATAAAATTTGGGTACCTAAGTCAAAAACTTAATTATGCAGGTATCTTTGAGAAAGAAGTGGTACATAGATAGCGGATGCTCAAAACATATGACTGGAGATGCATCAAATTTTACACATATCTCTCCAAAGAAAAGCGGGCATGTAACATATGGTGACAACAACAAAGGTAGAATCCTTGGAGTGGGTAAAATAGGTACAAATTCTTCAAACTCCATTGAAAATGTTCTACTTGTTGAAGGACTTAAGCATAGCCTGCTTAGCGTTAGTCAACTATGCGACAAAGGCTATCTAGTATCATTTGATTCTCAGAAATGTCTTATAGAACATAAGCATGACATCAATATAAAGCATATAGGACATAGAGTCAATAATGTTTACATGATAGACTTAAGCATAAAACATGAAAACAATCATTGCTTTCTTAGTAAAGATGAAGATCCATGGTTATGGCATAAAAGAATTGCTCACATAAACATGGATCACTTAAATAAATTAATTTCAAAAGATTTAGTAGTTGGTTTGCCTAAATTGAAATTTGAAAAAGATAAACTATGTGATGCATGTCAAAAGGGCAAACAAACAAGAGTCTCATTCAAACCTAAAAATGTTGTTTCAACCACTCAACCCTTACAATTATTGCATATGGATTTATTTGGTCCATCTAGAATTATGAGTTTTGGAGGAAATTACTATGCTTTAGTTATAGTTGATGATTTCTCTAGATATACTTGGACACTATTTATTACACATAAAAGTGATTCATTCCAAGCATTTAGAAAACTAGCTAAAGTCATACAAA